>NC_057799.1:14293461-14564092 GCF_018294505.1 Triticum aestivum
TCTTTCAGAGGGGGAGAGGGAGAAGGAAAAGGGGGCTGCACCCCTTGTCCAATTCGGACCAGAGGGGGGGGCGCCCCTTCCTTTTGGCCTCTCTCCTCTATTCCCGTATGGCCCAATAAGGCCCAATACTTCTCCCCGGCGAATTCCCGTAACTCTACGGTACTCCGATAAATACCTGAATCACTCGGAACCTTTCCGAAGTCCGAATATAGTCGTCCAATATATCGATCTTTACGTCTCGGCCATTTCGAGACTCTTCGTCATGTCCCCGATCTCATCCGGGACTCCGAACTACCTTCGGTACATCAAAACACATAAACTCATAATATAACCGTCATCGAACTTTAAGCGTGCGGACCCTACGGGTTCGAGAACTATGTAGACATGACCGAGACACGTCTCCGGTCAATAACCAATAGCAGAACCTGGATGCTCATATTGGCTCCCACATATTCTACGAAGATCTTTATCGGTCAGACCGCATAAGAACATACGTTGTTCCCTTTGTCATCGGTATGTTACTTGCCCGAGATTCGATCGTCGGTATCTCAATACCTAGTTCAATCTCGTTACCGGCAAGTCTCTTTACTCGTTCTGTAATACATCATCCCGCAACTAACTCATTAGTTACAATGCTTGCAAGGCTTATAGTGATGTGCATTACTGAGTGGGCCCAGAGATACCTCTCCGACAATCGGAGTGACAAATCCTAATCTCAAAATACGCCAACCCAACAAGTACCTTTGGAAGCACCTGTAGAGCACCTTTATAATCACCCAGTTACGTTGTGACGTTTGGTAGCACACAAAGTGTTCCTCCGGTAAACGGGAGTTGCATAATCTCATAGTCATAGGAACATGTATAAGTCATGAAGAAAGCAATAGCAACATACTAAACGATCGTGTGCTAAGCTAACGGAATGGGTCAAGTCAATCACATCATTCTCCTAATGATATGATCCCATTAATCAAATGACAACTCATGTCTATGGCTAGGAAACATAACCATCTTTGATCAACGAGCTAGTCAAGTAGAGGCATACTAGTGACACTCTGTTTGTCTATGTATTCACACATGTATCATGTTTCCGGTTAATACAATTCTAGTATGAATAATAAACATTTATCATGATATAAGGAAATAAATAATAACATTATTATTGCCTCTAGGGCATATTTCCTTCAATCCCGTTAATCAAATGACAACCCATGTCAATGGCTAGGAAACTTAACCATCTTTGATCAACGAGCTAGTCAAGTAGAGGCATACTAGTGACACTCTGTTTGTCTATGTAACATGTATTATGTTTCCGGTTAATACAATTCTAGTATGAATAATAAACATTTATCATGATAAAAGGAAATAAATAATAACTTTATTATTGCCTCTAGGGCATATTTCCTTCAGGAAGATCATGCGTTACCGACTGTGAGCATGTCACGATCATTGATGGTGGGCATGGCATGCGATGTGAGATCAAGCATCTCAGTGCCCAATGTTTTGTCATCATTTTACAAGAAAAATAGCAAGACACACAGTGGGTTGTCGAAGGTCGAGGGTATCGCCCCCTCGATGTTGTCGACCTCCTCGCTGCTCTCGCCAGACTCTTGTGGCTCACGATATTGATACCCGCGTAAATGATAATGCTTGGAGACAAAATGTACTATGGACTACGAAGCATGGTTTGTACTATTGGAAGCATGATTTTTATATGGTGAAAGCAAATCCACAGAAAACTCATGGAAAAAAATGTACTATGGGAATCAGATCCCTAATATGCTTGAAGCACGTGTTATGTGTAGTCATGATAATGGTTATCTTTTGTAGAAAGGAGGTTTTATTTGGGTAGAGCAATCCTCTAGTAGCTTGCATTTTTTTTCCTTTAGGTGGGAAACTAAATATCTATTCACCGCAGCAAGTTTAATTCAGCGTGGAAGCAATTCATTGACAAACTGAAGCAAGGTTAATTCTGCATTGCATGAAAAAATGCCTCCGATGTTGAAGCAAATCCACAGGAAACTCATGGAAGAAAATGTAAATAATAATGAAAACTTGAATAATAAGGAAGCATTAATGGGATCAAGATCTGCTTCATAAGGAAGCAAATACTCTGACGTGGAAAGCCAGAATGGAGACTCACGTTTTTTACGGGAGTAGTTATGGCCTGATTTATGGAAGTTAGGAAACAAATGAGAGGAAACAACATTTATGGAAGCAGTTACAGATCAGCAACAAATTAGCGATCGGAAGGGCCTAAATCTCTCGCTTGACTTGATTACCAAATCGGACGGACATCTTACTTCTGATCCGACGGCCATCGACTGGTCTGGTAGTTGTAAACTATCAGTAGTCTCATGCTTAGCGGTGCCCTTGTTATATTGCGGGGACGGGTAGTCACATGGGCTTTTGTGCCTCTCTATTTTCGTTTGTGATGAGGAAGGACAGCACACACCAGACGACTAGGGTGGAAAACAGGACCGGGCGAAAGTTTAGGCCGGCCAACTGGCGTCTAACACTACCCTTTGAATATGCCGACTCCATCTTTTTGGAAGTTCATCATTTTTATGTGATCTCATAGGAAATGTGCTCCTTGGCCTACAAGTGCTTCAGCGTTATGTGTCTCCGATCCATATATTCTCGGTGACGAAACTTGTACTGACAATCGTAATATCATCTCATTGAAAATTAATCAGAGTAAATTATTGAGAGAGAAAATTCTAACAGCAATATTGTCTTTTGAATGAAAAAAATCTAACAGTAGTAAGCAAAGAGCACAATGAGGTAGGTAGGAAATTAGTTTTATATATGGTTCACCACCACCACTTCATAAAAGGGCGAACTAGACTGTCTTGGACAGTTGTGGCAGAGAACCCCCTGTAACCTTGTGGCTTACCAACAGTGTAGATGGTTTCAAGCGCCGCCGTCTTGGGATCATAGTAGCCCAATGACCTCCCCGTGTTGAGCAAAATCCGTCCATCAATTGTGTCAGCACACATCAACATGACTTCCCTCGATGAGTATTGCGGTGAGAACTTATCGAGTTCGATACGACACCCCACGCACCAAGCGCCGTCCATTATGTCCTTGATCTTCCATACGTCAATGACATTCTTGTCCTCGTCGAACCACGCCATGGAGATAGCACCGTAGAGCTCGAGGATGGACGTACGGCCGCCGCCATGGCTGCTCCATGAAGGACCATGCATGACCTTGAACTCTCCGTTTATGACGTCGAATGCCAAGAGCTCGCACACCGCAGATTCCGGCCCAAGCATAGGTTCAACCACCCAATAAATCTTGCCATTCACATAGGCTGGCGGCACGTCAAGGGCCACCGGCCTTGGCGGAGGATCATGCGGACACCAGTCATCGTCTGTCCGCAGCCAACGCGCGTCACACCTCAGTTTGTACTCTCGTGTTGCCATGTTCTTCTCCTCGTATGCAAGAGATACTATGACATGGTCCTCCACCTCGGAGTCGTACCCCAACGCGATTGATCTGCCCAACAATACTGCGTCTCTCTTGACTTGTTCTATTCTCTCACTAACGCCCAAGGTAGGGTTGTATAGGTAGTCACCAAAGCTCCACCTCCCTAAGTTTAGGCCATGGCATGGCTGAGAACATTGGACGGGATTATCCAATGGTAGGCCATATAAGAAGGTGTTGTTCATGTGCTCATCCAGGTCACTGAATGAACCCACCAAGGGGTCGAGGACAAACTTGATCCGCGGGCGTGTTGCGTGGACGGCGGCGTGCGATCGGATGAAAGAGTTGGTGGTGATCATGGCGCGCCATGCCCTGCTCACGAGGCTGAGTCTCGAGACGGACCGTGCCGGCAACCACTTGAGGACGTGGAACCAAGCTTCCATCACCGGTGAAGAGGAGACCATCTCCTCAACGTCGCGGCCCACGGGCACAAGACTCTCCTCGAAAAGGCCGAGCGCCGGGTAATCATCATACGTGTCATGGAAACTGCCGGCAATGGCCTCTTCTGGCCGGAAAAGAATCTCTGGTACGCCTCCACCATTAAGGTCTACCGCGAACACCTTGCAAGTGCCCGTGCCAAACATGATCTTCTTCTTCGATCCATTGGCACCATTAGACAGACAGAGAGGAGCCATCCACCTCGATTGCAGCTGTGTTCGCTGTGGCTCCGGCCAAGCTGCCCGGTCGATGCAACAAAGCTGCTCCCACCGTTGTGCCTTGTAATCACGCAGCAGCCATACGTAGCACGGGTCGCCGCCGCCGCCGCCGAGGAAGACGCATAGGCACCCGTCGAGCTCCGTCGTCCTGAGACTGAGAGGATCTTTCCCCAGAGGGCATGGCGGCAGTGGCAAGGAACCAAAGGTCTCGTCCCTGACGTTGAAAGTGAGGATGCCACCATCGTAGCGGCAGAGGAAGTGCAGGTGGCCATTCAAGAACACGGCCGGGTTCGCCTCCGTCACAACGCACATCGGAGGCTTGGACGTGGCAGGAAGCCAGTACGCCGGCGTGTCACCGCCGAGAACGAAGACGTCGCAGCACGGTGCATCGACGGAATTAACCTCTTCTTTGCTGAAGATACGGACTGCCTTGTACCGGTGGGTGGCCGAGCAGTAACCAAGGCCGTAAACGACATCCATGTAGTACGGGAGTGGATACCGGGAAGTCTTCTTGGACGGCACTCGGCTGTCGGGGAGAGGAAGCACCGCGCCGGTGGATGGGTTGCAGATGTAGTAGCCGCCACTCCGGACGCAGCGGAGGAGGACGAGGCCATGGAGGGGCTTGGTGAGGGGAGCGGGGAGCAGCAAGCCGTTACCCATCAGCTTCGTCACCGCACCACCAGGCTGCCAAGCGTAAAAGAAGTAGTCGTCCGAGGGCTCGTCCGTAGGACCGAAGAAGAGCTTTGGCCGGCCGGCGGCTTCCTGGTAGTTTGCCCGCCGGAGGTGGAGCTCGAGGAAGTGCGCCGACGAGAGCGTGGCCTGCCACGAACGTGAGACGCAGCGGAAGCGCCCCGCGGACTTGGCCGGCAGGTAGGCAAGAATTTCCGTGACGACTTTGTGTGGCAACGGCGACCTCTGTGCCGGGGCATCATCGTCCTCCTGCTGCTTCTCCTGCTCGTGCACCGCCATCGATGATCCTTGTGTGCTTAATTGTTCTGGGCTGTGGTGGCTTACGATGATGCCCCGATCCTTGCGTGGCTGCCCATGATGGCTCGATCTTATTTAAAACGGCGAGAAATCCAGGTGGCAGTAATCTTGTCTAGCAGATTAGTGTTTGAGTTAGATTCGGTTTGGGCGTCCCGTGTCTTTTTAGGATTAGTTTCCTAGCTAGTGTCTACGTGTTTGAGTAGTACTAGCTGTTAGCTAGGTAGTGTCTACGTGTTTGAGTAGTGCTCTACGTGTTAAGGTAGAGCCAGGTCGTGCCCTAAACTCCTAGTCCTAGTAGTACTAGGATTGGTCATGTACAGTTAAAAAAAGGCGGCTGCTACAAATCATTCGGTTGATTTGATCCAGAATTAAGGTGCCTAGCCATCAGATCGGTCACATCTCAGCGGTAGGATGCAAATGCCATCTGAGCCACGCACGGCCACTGGCTCGCGATAGACCTTTACAACGGAGAATGCGTTGCAACATAGCACCGTCACAGCCGCGCATGGCCTCTCGCTTGTGATAGAGCCGCCGGCGAGGCTTCATGGCAGCAACAACAGCGGCGCGCCAGCGCTCCATCGCAGCAACCGGGGCCGCCGACGATGCTTCAGTGCAGCGAGCCGCCGGCGAGCTCTGCGCCGGAGCACGCGTAGCCGACGACGACGCTTCACTGCAGCGACAACACCGGCGCGGTGGCGTTCCATCGCAGCCCCCGACACCGCCGGCGATGCTTCACTGTAGCGCCGACGCCGACACAATGGTGTTGCATCGGTGGTGCTCCATCGTAGCACCCGATGCCGGTGCAACACTGCTCAATCGGTGCTCCATCACACTACCCGTTGGTCACCGACAATGTTTTAGAGTAGCGCCGCCACGCAGTTCAATGCAACATCGGGGCCAAACTCGCCGCGCCCTCCCTGCAGCACTCTCGGGCCGCACGATTTAATGCAAAGTCGCCGCCCGACTTACCGCGCCCTTCTTGAAGCACTGCCGCACCCCGTTGCTCCGCCACCGTTGCTGCAAGGCCGGTGGCAAGTCACCGACCGCTGTTGCTGCTGCGAAGAGATCGAGAAGCTCCTCCATCCACGGTTGCAAAACTGGTGCTTTGAAAATGGATTCGCCACGTTGTTGCTAGGACGGCGGCGCTCGTGTGGTGCTGCGGAGGATGGTGGGAAGCGCGGCGAGGTCTAGCACCGGCAGCCGACGCGGGTTGCATCTGCTACTCTGGCTGGAGAGATGAGGAATGATAGAGGTAGGAGACGAAAGCCAAGAGATAAGGTAGGGAAATGACTGGCTCTAGAAGATGAGCGGTGCGCCTATGCTTGGTCCCACCAGAACGCGTGGCGTCCAGACGATGCGGTTGATATCTTTCAGAAATCAGTCGGTTGAAAGCAAACGTTCTCCATATTCAAATTCATCCATAGCTCAAATGGACGGTACAACGGTTAGCTAGAGGATATACTCCATCCTTGCCGGTTTATAGGGCTCAAATCGGAAATCTCGTCAACCAAGACAAATGGTAGGTGAAGGAAAGTATCTCGTACTTTACAAAACTACTCAAATTAAACTGATGCATTAATTTGAATTAATTGCAGTGCATGCATGCTTTGACCACTAGATGAGTAGGAATATTACATGCATTGGTGTGTATCTTTTTTATTCTTGCATGCAAATATTTAATGCCCTTCGGAATCTGAAACTGAGATGGAGATGAGCCCTTTAAATTGGAAAAACGAAAAAATTGATATAAGCCCTATAAACCGGAAAGAAGTGAGTACATTGTTGCTAGGAGGAAATCACAAGTAAACTGGAAGTTTCTAGCTAGCCATAATCCCTATATAATTTAATGTGTTCATAGAATCCAGTTGCACCTGTGTTCAAAGAGTGGATGTGACTACCTACATACTACCTTTGTCCTGGTTTATTGGTTTCCTTTGTATTTAGTGTCAAATTTTGATCATAGATTTAACAAACAAAATGTCAATGCATGTCACAAAAAATTATACCATTTAAAACTATGCTCAAATACGAATCCAACGATATAAATTTTTATGACATGCATTAACATTTTTTTAGTTAAATGTAAGGTTAAAAATTGACACAAAATACAAAAGGGACCAATAAAACCAGGATGAAGGTAGTACTATGTTACTACTCCCTCCGCTTCTTTTTAGTCTGCATATAAGATTTGATCAAAGTCAAACTTTATAAAGTTTGACCAACTTTATAGGAAAAAATATCAACATCTACAATACTAAAACTATATGATATGAAAATTAATTTCATGATGCATCTAACAATATTGATTTCATATTGTGAATCTTAATATATTTTTCTATAAACTTAGTCAAAGTTAATAAAGTTTGACTTTGACCAAATCTTATATGCAGACTAAAGAGAAACGGAGAGAGTATATATGTGTTTTTTGTTGGGAGATCTCAGATATGTTTTGTTACCATGATGGGAAGGTTCTACGCATCATCCCAAGCCATTTTCGACACGGCCGGGATGCTACCGGCAGCCGCTGGGGGTTTTGTTATTTGAGAATCGAAAGAGAGACCATTCGTAGGTGGGTTTTTTTATATATAGAAAAAGAGTACAATTAACTTCATCACATGCATCGCTTGTGGTTGTGGAGATGGCCGGAAGTTGACCTCCTCCACTAGCAAAGTACAGTACAGAAACACGCTAGCACCATCCTACCGAGATCTGATCTGATATGATCCCTTCTTCTCACAAACCCACGTAGTCATGGATTGAACCCTACGGTCTCCGTTTGAATGAAAGGGGAAAGGGTGCGAACAGCTTGTTCGTTCCCAACAGCCAAATTATTCTCTAGTAGTACGTATTCTCATCCTAACTTGCACCCATAATGCTCACGCCAATGATTGATCTCTTGGTCTAACTGAACAGCGGTGATCGAGTAGGCGAAATGGCGCGCTCCAGCATGTAGTATACTAGTATCCATACGACCATACTGTCTCCTGCCCTCCTCCCTCTCTTCACTTGCTCTGTGTGTGCCGGCCGGCAACCCGCCCCCGCAGCCTCGAGCTCCTCCTCTCCCGCGGCGGCGGCCTCATGGCTCACCACACGACGTACGTCAATCTCCACCATGCAAACGGTTATCTCCTCATCTTTCTGCTTTGTACCCCACAAAATATCTCTGCTCTATGGATTGTTACTACTCATCGATGAGTGGTCCGATCCAAACATTAACCTCCTGTGAGGCAAGCACGGGCGGAGGCGCGAGGCCTTCCGCATGCAGGTTGGGCCAGACGCCTGGTGGTTCCCATGGCCTTGCAGTGTGACCCATGGCTTTGCAGTGGCGGTGCCTCGAACGAGTCCTACCGTGGCCGGTCGGCATGCATGGATGAGTGGAGCGGGCATCGATCGTGATTACCAGAAAAAGCCCATCGCTGCTTGCAAGATAAGTTGCATTCTAACCTGTATTTACTGTTTTGTAGGCTCCGGTGGAATGCATTTGCCGAAGGTACTCCGCTATGGGATGTTGATCCGGTCGCTGGTGAGCTGGCTGTTGGTTTAAATGGAGACATGTACTACATACCACCAGGTGATGCTCTGGTCTCCGCTTCAGGTGCCATGGCAGAGACACCAAAGACGTTGGGCTACATCTTGGGAGAGGAAATCTGGAGTTTTCTCATGGGGTGGGATGAACAAGATCCTGTTGCCGATACTCTCTCGAGCCCGCCGTCACGGGCGCTGGATCTCCGGTGAGCTCCACGGTGGTTAGGTCCAACGGAAGGTGGTAGAAGGTTCAGTTCTACGTCCAGATTATAAAATGTATCTAATCTATCCATTTGAGATCCCACCTCTTTATCTAATCTATCCATTTGAGATCCGGTGGTTATGTGGGTAAGTTTCAGATTTGCACTGAACGGTGGTTTTCACCTGCTAAGTCACCATGTGAATGATGATATGTGTTACTCCCATGCATCCCTTTTTGACGGTGGTTTGAGTATAATTTAGACTGAAATATAATGCCCCTATAGTTATAATCTTTTTTGTGGGGTATAATTTGGGACTGAAATGCATGTGATTGTAGTGTTGACTAGAGGACTAATTAACATGCCTAACTAATTAGGGTTGAGGGTTACACATCCCACGGGCATTTTTTAAGATTCATACGACACAACTGAGAATGTGGGCAGCTGGCACTCGAACTCGGGCAGGTTGGCAAGTACCAACACCTGCTAATCATTCAGGTGGAGCCTCGTCGGCCGGTTGCTAATTAATGATCCCTCCATTTCGAGAGGGGCACTGTTATATACTCCCTCCGTTTCATATTACCTATTCTGGTTTTGAACTAAAACCATGATATATAGGTAATGTTGAACGGGGGGAGTATTAACTAATGCTCGCAATCAGTTACAATTCATAGGTGATAGTGTATACATAGTCACATACTAGTCGGGCATGAGTGACGTTGCAGGCTTGCAACCAGGTAGCAACACGCGCCGGTCCGAAACCAGTCGATATTGTGGCCCAGTCGAGGGGCCGGTGGTTAGCCAACAGCGAAACATGCAATTCACGGTGGAAAGATCAGATGTGGATGGCACTACAAACTAACCAACGGGCATGCTAGGTCGATCATAAGCTCCCTGGATCTGCTTCTTTAAGAAAACGATATCGAGGCATTGTGGTTTGTAGCCATTGGTAGGCTACCCTATATGCTACTCCCTCTGTCCCATAATATAAGAACGTTTTTGACACTAGTGTAGTATCAAAAACGTTTTTATATTTTAGGACAGATGGAGTAGTAGATTAGATGGCAATTGCATCTCCAAGCTATACCACTCAAACCATCGACACGTCTTCGGTATACTCTCATAATAGGTTAACCTAGAGTTAGAGAAACAAGATTCTTCATATTTAGCCAAACGCTTTGTAAATGGAGGGCGCTTTCACAATAGGCAAATTTGCTTTGTGTGTTGGGAACACATCCCACAAGAGACGTCGTCAAGTCAAGGGACCACAAGAGAGTTGCTATTTTGTTGAGCCCTTTTGTGCTTGGGTGCTGAACAAGGAGAAGCAGGCATGCTCATCGCGTCCACCATCCCCGGCCCGGCTGCCGGCTTGGCACAACCTCGCCGGAGCTGCACTCGAGCGAGCCCTGCAGTCCAACGTCGCTAGAGAGAAAGAGAGCAGAGTGATAGGCGCGTGGGTTGGAACGGATAAGGATTGAAGTGCTGCCGGGGAGAATTTGTGTCAGGAACGCGTGAAGGGTTCTTGTTTTTCTTCCTGTCGGTCGGATGTCACGCGGTGAAAGATTGGCCGAGAAAGTGAGACGCCAACGTTCCCTTCGTCCAGAAGAAAACGGACGGAGCCTTGATACGCCTCGGCTTCCTTCTTATCTCCTCCTCCTCCCCGAGCAGAGGAGCAAACGACCGGTTACTCTTGAAGCAATCTCTTCATAATTTCTACCGTCATCGGTCGAGCTCCTCCGTTCCCGGGACTGAACCTGGCCCTCTAAGGCGAGGGCCGAGTACATGTAATCATTTGTGAGGTGCTGCGCAGCTTGTAAATTAAGGCCTTGAAACGTTTGATGCCTCATCTTGTTTGTCCATAATTCGTTAAACTGTTTGCCTATCCTACATGCTGCAGCACTGTTTTTTTTGTGTTCGTATTAAGTCGCCAGTTTCACGCAGTAGCATTTTTTGCTTGCCCAGCAACATCATGTGTCGCCGATGCCTCACGGGTTACACCAAAATGTTCTGAATGAATCTAGTTGGTATAGATTTGCAATGTCCTGCATTTTAGCCTTCCACTCAATTATTTGTTATCTTGCCCATTTTCTTACAGAAAACAAATTATATGCAGATGTTACTAAGACTGGGCCTTCTTAGTAACAAAATAATTAAACTTTGTCACAAGCGCCTGACGTCGTCATCTTCAGAATTCTACAGCAGCAACACAGCTTCAGAAGCATCAAAGATGATGACAGGATAGTTAATATACACATTAACTGAACCTGGATTAACAGGGCTGAGCAAAACTGCGGCCTTGTTCAACTCAATGGGGTCAAGGGGGAGAGGGGGGTAAAATAAAGAAACAAAATAATCCTATATCCTGTCGATCCATCATCTATGGCTTGCAGGAAACATATACAGGTATATTGTACCTACACCACTACATTTGTCAGGCTCTGTCTATGTAAGCTTCCGCCTTCTTCCGACAAGTCTCAGGAAAACCGGCGAAACAAATAACTCTGCTGCTGCTGCTGCCGCCACCAGGTCGCCGTTTTATTTATTTTGCAACTTGCAATCCGGTTAATGCGCGACCGCCAACAACAATTTATTGCATTTTCATCAACAAATCTTCTGCTCAAGAAAACCTAGGAGGTTAATTTCTGATCCACTAGCATTCCATGGCACAGGGTCCAGCAGTAACCATTTTGGCCTTGCCCATGAATTCTTTTAGATCCCTGAAAATGGAGTTACAGGAAAAATCATCACAAAGCCCAAGAAAAGAGATAATATATATTGAGTGATGCAACTATGCATTTGGAGAAAGCAGCTGCATAATGCGGATGAAGCATGAATTTACCTGCATCTGGGAACTGAGCAGTCCCCGTGATCACACTGTTTTGAGTGAGTGAGCAGAAGTCCCCACATGAAGACACAATTCCTGCAACCTCCTTGGTTCCGGATAGCACATCGTACACCATGGTAGAACAACTTCTTCATTGTAACACACAGTTTGAAACTGCAATTATGCGGATTGTGGAAGCATTTTGATGCATGCACCAAGCTCTCAAGGTAGTCCTGCTTTGAAATCATGAAGTTCATTAGTATGTAACAGCGGGGAAAAAATATCATTCTAACAAAAGACAATTAAAGAAATTTATTTTAGAACTACACAATCATCACACAAGAATCCAAAATAAGGAAAATCTTCACATTCACAGAACCGTACCAAAAAAAGGGATCATATTCCAAACAATACAAAAAAACTAATCACAGAAATCGTCCATAAATTAGGTAAGAGAACAAAACAAAAGAGAACTAGACTATCCAGTTACAAATTTAACATCCCTTTGGCATTGCGGTGGATTGTGATAATCCCGTTTGTTTAACAAGAATTTGAATATTTGACTGTTTGTTGAAATAAACTTTATCATAATTCTGTAACTATTTTTCCACAACACTGCAGAATAAGTCCAGCACATAACAGCCCAACACAAAACTGAGACTTAAAACGGATACCTGCAGAGTGTAGTTTGGCAGTAGTTGCCGATTGTCCGCCTGTTTGAGTTTATGTATGTGCAAATTTTCGCCGTCTTGTTTATAGCATGAATCACAAAATTTGCAGCCCGCGCAAACCAGGCACCGCCACGCAAAGCGTTGATCCATTGCCCGGTGACAAGCAGAGCAAGCTGAATCATGTAGATTATAAAGAATCATCATTGTTGAGTGTTTTGCCCGTCGGAGTGTATCAAACTGGTACTGATTGTCTTGACAATGCTTCAAGAAATCTGTTCTGCTGTCAAAATACTTGCTTTCCATTGTTGGATCTCCATCATCAGTCTCTGGGAGAGGTTCTTCCTCTATCTGCAGAACAATTAGTTAATCTGGTAAGTACAAATTTCATCATAAATTTACCTAATAATAGCAACGTGAATATTTTGCTTGCTCTATTTGACTGATGAAATGAACTTAAAACTATAGCAGAGTTTATAATAGTACTCTTTGAAAGGCATGCTTTTGTTTTGTTGCAGCTGGATGCCTGTTCTTTTGTGGGGCACTTAGCTCCTCTGCATGGCATCTACAAGGAAGAGCAGGCAAAAACATCATCAGTAATGGGTGCTATCTCAATGGAATGGGTAATTAATTTATCGAGGAACAAAAACTGAGAAATTAAAAAACAGGGGTCATGTGAAGTCCATTTTGCAATTTGAATGACAGATGATCAATTCAAAAAGAAACTGGAGGCAGATAGTTACAAGGGCCTGGGCGCTAGATGATAATACGTGTGTGCAGTTGGATTTTTCATAAGAAAAGGCATTCTCACTGCTGCTGCTTTACTAAGCTTTATGTGGTCATAACCTAGGACAGCAGATTACGTAAGTATAAGATAAAATAATAGTGATCGGATGAAATACTTACTGGTCACAAAGATGGAAGTTTTTGCAGCAAGTACACATCCAACTTTTACCAGATAAAATAGGTTGGTGGCAATGCTTGCAAAACTGCTGCAGACAAAGCATAATAAAGTCTTCTTTCATTGTTCTCATCTTTTCTCCAAGCTACCAACAATGAAAAATATGGTGTCAGTGCTGACGTTATACTGAAAGGGGGATTAAACAAGATTAAAGTAAACTAACTTTGTGCACTAACAAGATATCCTCAGGGTTCCCTTTCCTGTCATCACGTTTGGCAACCCGTAGGGCCCTTCCTGCTTGTATGTCGTTCTTCTGCGAGGTGTCGTCGTCTTTCTTCTCGAGGAGTTTCTCTGCTTCCCCAGGCCAGAAATCATTCTCACAATATGGCAAGCATGCTGCAGAAGTAACGGCCTTGCATTCACTGGTAGGCTGAAGAAAAAAATCGTACAGCGTATTACGCTCCACAACTACACCCTCCCTAACAGCCTTCTTGATCAAGTTCTGGTACCTAAGAAGATTCATGAGAAAGCCCAATGAAGTACCATAAACAAATAATAAGGATTAAATCGTAATTATCATGTTATAAATACTGACCAGCTCCGAAGTTTGTCAGACCTCGGCATTTTTTGTGCCGTGGGATGACAATACAAAACATAATCATCACGCTTTGTAGATGGGCAAGCCCATATGGAGCAGCTTACAAACCCTTGTTTCTTGCAGTAATCCAAATAGCCAATCTAAAGGAAAAACATATCGGAAGAATTTGAGCTCAACATGAAATCAAGAAAGTTAATATTAGATGAGTGTTCGCATTTCTCGTACCAAAATTTCATGGTACACAAAGGTACGGAGAGCTTCGCCACTTGCAGATTTGATTTCAGGCCTGAAGTACTTGACCGAATCGATATATGCAAGATAAACGTGCCTTTGATTTGGTGAGGGGCTAGCAGAACCATACTCTTGTACATACATGGCAAACAGACAAACATCCACGCCTTCATTCTTTTGAAACAAGAGAATGGCCTGTACAGAACAAAAGGCACCAAAAGTTAGCCCTCATTATGTACTAAATAGCTGAAATTATTGTTAACTTGGATAATGACAAAAGAATTTGTCAAATAAGGTATCGCCCAATCACCTTCGATTTGTACGGAAATTCACCAGGGTAGTTTCCTTGTTTAAAAAAATCCCGAAAACGTGGTAGGACTTGAAGTACTCTTGCAGCAGAAGAAACCACTCTAACAGTAAGACCTTCAACTTCAGGTACCTAAAATATTGGAGTGCAAAAAGAAAATTGCAATAAGTTAACTCCATAGTTAACATCAGACTGCAAAACAATTCCTAGAGACAGGCAAATAATATTAAGATCAACACAGACAGACTGAGTAAACATCAGCAATCAGAACTCATTTCATTATAATATGACATGAATCAAATTATCTCTATTCGAATCCAATAAATTCAACCACACAACTTGACATAGTTTAGAGAAGAAGATCCTGAAATGCAACAAATATTACCCAATTATATATACAGATAATGAATTACTAAGTCGACAGAGGAAGATTGCAAATTTACAATGAAAGAGCTAATGTGTAAGTTCGAACGACATGGATCAAGAAGAGCAAGTAGCTCCTGGAAAATAATAATTAAAGTATTAAAACAGGAATGTGATAGGTCTATGGTTAGTTGTATGGTCAAGAATTGCTGATAATATGGGAGTTATTTTGTATGTAGTAGAAGCCCACAAGATAATCACAAATATAGCACAAATACCTCTTCAACACTTTTTCCTGAAGCCCTTGCCCTCTGCAGCCGCTCATGCTCAAGCCGCACTGAAAGTCTCTGCTCGATATGATTGCTCAGTTTAGTTCTTGGTAACTCTAATGCTCCTAGAACAGCAGATGACTCCAGCAAATCTATATCTCCGCTATCCTTCTCCTTCAATAAACATTTCGCACATGTATACTCCACCCCCTCCTCCATAACCTTAGGGTTAAAAAGGGCACATATTTGATGCTGCCACGCTTTGCATTTATCACACGCAACCCACTGAAATGGCACAAGTTGAACAAAAGATGAGGAATTTGTATATGATTAAGAATAAGTAGAGAGATATAAGAAAAGCACATTACCCATTCAGACTCGGCATCTGTTTCTGCATAATTGGATCTCCTTTCATATTTAGCTTTTGCATTACTAACATGGTGGTGACATTTGGCACATATTGAAGTCTTATCACTTCCATTTTCCACAGGAACATAATAGGATCCCGTCGAATTTATTACTTTAAAACACAGAGCACAGAATCGTGGAGGAGGTTCAAAAAGAAGCCGCTCCATCCCACATAAGTTGCATGTATTTTGGTCAGGCAAGCCTGACTGGTCCTCTTCTGTAATCGCCTTGTTCTGAAAGAAGGAAAAACAATTGAGACAACGAATATGACCTATAGCTCAAAATAACTAAATATTATGTACTATACAGGCAATCCAGTTAACATGATAAAACAAAAACTATTCTTGAGCCTGAGTCAAGTGAAATTACATAACTACGTAATTTTGCATATTACTAAGTGGCATAATCCGTAGATATTCTAGTACAACTAAGGATCAAGTGATATACTGATATTACAGTAATAGAAAACCGATGAGATCCAACAGGCTCTGAACTCACCGGAAAAATATGCTGGCCCAGACTTCTCATGTGATCTCTAAGCTCCTCAGCAGTTAAAGGATAAAGTATTGAGCCCCCTCTTTTCTTCCTTGTAGTTAGGCTGGCTACTAGTGATGTTTGATCCACTGAGCTAAGCTTAGAGTCCTTCATCTCGATGTCACCATTTTCATAACACAACCCTTCGTCAGCTTGCACAGCAGTCTCTTGCAACCTAAAATTCTCCATGGTATTGCTAGCATTGCTGTCCTGCAAGGAACAGCCAGATGGCGACTTCATAGATAATACTGTGGTTTCAGACTTTACTGTTTCAGAAGATGCATGAGGCCCATTGGCAGCAGGCTGTTGTTCCTTTGGAAACTCTGTTTCATCGGCATGGACAGGAAAGGGGTAATTAACCTTTAATCGTTTTGCCGGATGATGCTTGCCAGAAGATTCATCTGAAGCAGGTGAATTTGGCTTTGATACAGTGCTATTTGATGTCTGTTCAGCTCTCCCCACTACCTCTCTTACAGTGACACAATTACCAGAGTACAAGTCATGGCCTCCAGCTGTGATATTTGACTGATCTGATTGCTCTATTGGGTGACTCCAAGTATATAACATTTCCTTGCATTCTCTGTACTGTAGAGACGATGATACTAGGCCAGTGGAATATCTGTTGTTATTTGTAAAATTTGCGGTTCTGTCACACATTCCAGACACAGAACTGGAACTACCAGATGTCGATGGTTGTGGACTATCAACTTGATGAGCATCACCTGATACAATTTGATCACAATGTTTAAGATGCAAAATAGCTTAAGCTCAGGTTCATACATAACTCAAGTCAAGGTAAGTAAAAACTGACCTGGGAAATGGTCTTCTGTATGGCCAGTAGGCGCTCCACCACTGAAATCTCCAGCAAGACAGGAACTGTATTTTGGTAGTGATGACATACATGGTGCAGCAGTGGTGTTTGCTAAGCTTTCAGGACTCCGTTTAATGTTATCAGCTGAAGAATGAGCAAAGTCGGCAGCAACTTCATGATGATTAGTTGGTGCAAATCCTGCCCAAATAAACCCAAAGTTAAAATTCTGAAGTTGTATTGTGAGGTCAAGATTGAAAGTTCGAAAGTGATCATCTTAACTCACCCTGAGGATAAAACACATGCTGTATACTTGAATCTGGTACTTCTATCCCAAGCTGTCCTGGGTAAGATGTCGGTAAAGCTGCTGAAGAAGCCCAAGCATATATACTGTTGCCAAATGATCCACAACTGAGAAGAGCATTTACCCTAACTTCTAAAGTTTCAAAATCCATGTATTGGATCTGAGAGGAAAAAGTAGGTGTTAGCAAGTCATTCAGAATTATAATAATATGATTTAAATGACCGAATTCCATGAGTACATCACATCATCTAACAGTAACAGTACCATGAACGGAAAACATAACAAATTACAAGAATAGCTTAAACATTGACAAACAGTGACCGAATTCCATGAGTACATCACATCATCTAACAGTAACAGTACCATGAACGGAAAACATAACAAATTACAAGAATAGCTTAAACATTGACAAACAGTTCAAGTTCAGCAGAGCATGATTAAAGATAGCATCTAAAGATGATGTAACAAGAAAGCAGAATAACCCCAAACAAAGCACTGAGTGAGGTCAGGGACAATTATAGTGAAACAGAGGAAAGAATTATATTTGCAACACGACACAACACAAACCTTTGATTCAGCATCCTTATAAAGCTGCTCATCAATACTTTTTGAAACTGCCAGAAGATAACGTGTGTCCAAGTTGTAGAAATCCCCCCTTCCTTGCAGGTAGTTTGCACTGGATAGATAAAGAGATCAAGATGTAGTGTGAAAACAGGAAATGTCAATGATAAATTATTTAGAAAGACAGAACCACTTAATATTTTTTTCACCTCTCTAACACCCCAAATTATCTACTATGCATGGGTTTCAATCAAACAACAAAGTACAGAGACGATATTGTCATACATAGTATGTCAGCATATTTTGCATGCACGTCTATGGCTGAAGTCCAATAGTACACATAAGACACAACTGACAATTCATTTTTCCCAAATTTTATGAAGTTTCTCCAGTGACTGAAAATTGTATTCTATATGTAGAAAAAGACCAAGGCATCGGAATCATTCTCAAGTACACAACAATGTATTACTATAAGAATATGAACAATGACAGATTCATCAACATAGCTAGGAAAAAAGGACCTACAATGTAACCATTGCTATTAGAATAAGCTTGCATTGCTGTCGACATTGGTGGTTTCAGTACTCATTCTCAAGTACACAACAATGTATACTATAAGAATATGAACAATGACAGATTCATCAACATAGCTAGGAAAAAAGGACCTACAATGTAACCATTGCTATTAGAATAAGCTTGCATTGCTGTCGACATTGGTGGTTTCAGTACTCATTCTCAAGTACACAACAATGTATACTATAAGAATATGAACAATGACAGATTCATCAACATAGCTAGGAAAAAAGGACCTACAATGTAACCATTGCTATTAGAATAAGCTTGCATTGCTGTCGACATTGGTGGTTTCAGTACTTACATTCTATGTTTGATCACGAGACGTACTGGAGAAGTATCTGAATCCATATTATCCAGCTGAAGAACTTGCGCTGCAGTCTGTGTGCGAGGTTTCTGGACAGTAAAGCCACTTGGTGCATACTGCTGCTGGATCCCTTGCAGGGTTTGTGTCATCATCCTTCTAGATCACTTAAAATCCACATATTTAAGTTAGTTTCAGACTTATCAGCAGCTACAAGCACCCCATATACAATAAATGGTCGGGGCAAATGGTAATAAACAAGAAAAAACCAAACAATTATTATATTAATACAACGCAAAGCAGCATTAGATAATCGGTACGGGCAAAAGCTCCATTTTGCCAAGTAAAAATCACAACACGCCAACCACCGAGCCCCACATGCATGGCTATCAACAAGCACTTCAGCCTTATACTAAAGTGAGTTTTAAAACCAGTAAACCATGACTAACAGCAAGCACACAAACTAAAATCTACGACATGAAAGAACTGAAATTTTTCCTCCTAACTAAAATCTACGACATGAAACTAGCCACTGATAAGGGACAAGAATTATGTGCATAGAAAAATGTAAGCAAGAAGATTGGCATGCTAAATAAAAGTAAAACCAATGTGATTTTCATATCCAGGAACTACATTGCTCATCATTTAAGTAACAAAATGTACGACCTTAAAGCATACATTCATATTCAATCAGCAATGCCACCCCCATTCAGATGTTCACTAGTATACAATCAGCAATGCCACCCTCATTCAGTTAAGACTCGGGTTACAGAATGGCCGGGCGAGCATAACAAGTACGACCAACAATCACAGCCTAGCTACAAACACACATATTTTTTTCCTAATTAAAACGAGATTGGTTTCGGTCGACAGCGGCAGCAGCTCGTCAGACCAGCGGCGCGTGGCACGCACGGTCCACGGAGAAGTGAGGGGCGCGGGGGAGGGGAGGGGGAGGGCTTACTGGGGAGGAAGAGGCCGCCGTCCGTCGCACCCTTGGCCGGAGGAGGCCGCGTCGACTGCCTCGGCTCGTCCGCGCGGAGTCGCCGCCTAGGGTTAGGGTTTGCTCTGCCTTTCGTCTCGGTCGCGGCTGCGGCGGATCGGACGGTGGAGGCTTGTGATGGTTGTGGACCGCGAGGATCGGGGTTGGGGTTGGGGTTGGGCCGGGATTCTCTCCGCGAGCCAGATATCGGCCGTCGCCCCGACTTCTTGAATCAGTCGGAAAAGGGGGGATTTTTTGTCTCAGAGAAAAAGTCGGAAGAGGGAAATTGGGTGGGCGTCACAACTGGAATCAATCTTGGGAGTTTGGTAGCATATATATATATAAATAACGAAAATACAAAGGTGAACATGGTGCGCACGCACCCATGTGAATAGTAAATTCATAAAAAATACTAAAAAAAAATCTGAAATTTCGCGGTATGAAACTTGGTCGATCATTCTACTCACGTGTGAAGTTTCATGATGTATTGAGTATTGACCCTCATGGTATTTTGAGCGAAGAAAATACAAATGCGGCCATACTATTCATTAAAACGGTATTTTTTAATATAGTTTTGATTTTGTCATTTTTTTTCCCAGATTACCACGGATGTGATTTCTTCGTGAAACTTCATATGCGAGTATACCGGTTGACTATGTATATTACAAATAAATTCAGATTTTTTTATTTTTTTAAAATTTTTTGAATTTATTATTCATAAAAGGTGTGTGCGCACCCATGTTCATCAAATCCGTGTCCGTATAAATAATGCCATATAAAGATTAAAATATGGCACGATCCAAACAAGAAGCATACCGCAAAAAAATCGTATGAGTGTTAGAGTCGGCCCGTGGGGTTGCATATGCCACAAGTGGCGACCCTGGCCCAATGAAAGGGAAAATGTAGCTAAACTATGGGCGTCCTTATTGGCTGCCCGACCGAAGAAAACTTGCAATTGAAATTAGCTACCCTGGCGTGAATCTCTTCAATAACTAGTAATAATGTACGTGCAATGCACGTTTATATTAGGTAGGATATTAGTTGCACGTTATATTAGGTAAGATATATCTGTTGCACGTTGGTATTTGGTAAGATATCAATTACTTTTTTCGCGGGAATGGTAGGATATTAATTACATGGCAGATTTCATGGGATAGCGTTTAGTCAAAACATGTTTATAACCGATGGCAGTGGTGGGTAATTAGAGTGTTAAACGTGTTTGGTGCTCAACATTGGAGCGATTTGAATCGCTAGATAACATGATTTGACGGTCCAGATGGTTTGGATCTGCCTCTTTGGGTCTTTTTATATTGGTATAGATATAGATGATTCCATGATGTCGTCTGCTCCTTCCTTCTATATCTTTCACAACGTGTTGTCCGTCTGATGCAACAATTATATTTTGGAGCCCAAGATTTGCTGCAAGTGCAAAGGCTTCGCGGCAGCTAAGGAAGCAGCTCCCAACAAACATTTCGCCCCCTCTTGATCGCTCGCAGGGGAGGCAGGGGAGGGGGGAGGCCAAACCCCGATTGGCCCAAAGGACTAGTTTTTTTTTAAATGCCATGAAAAAACATATTTTCTTATAAAAACAAAGGATATCATAAATTTATAAAAATGTCATTATTATGAAAATATGAAAAATGCCGCTACTTTATAAAACTTCCACTTTTTCTAATTTATATATTTACAATGGTATGTTTAAAAAATGTGCCACGGGATCTATAAAAAGATAAATTTATGAAATTTGCCATGGAAATGTTTCACGGTGCAAAAATGCCATGTTTTTTGGATTTTCTTAATTTTGCCTAGACATAAACAAAAATTTCCATGTGTAAAATTTGCTTTATTTGGTCCACTGCACAAATAATTACTTATAAAAAATTGTCATGTCAATAAAAAATGAAATTTTCGTCCACTTAATAATAGAACCGCCATCCTCTTGATAATAAAATTGTCATACAAATCTATACCTGCTAATAAAGGAAATAGGTATTCTTGGTCCATCATGCTATTTTGTATAAAACCTCCTTATGTTTCTGATAATCAACCTGTTGTCCAGTTTTAAATCGGATTTTTGGTTTCAAAGAGAACCCCCTGATGGTTTTTGGTAATCAATCCATGACTCAGTTTAAGTTAGATTTTTGTTTTTTATAGGAAACCTCCTGATATTTGGGTTAATCAATCCACGGTACATATGAAATGTTTTATAAAAGTATTCATATATTTTAAACCCTAACTCTAAATTTAACATGTTATATGTGTAATTTGATTAAAAAATATGTAGAATCTAAATATAATGTTATTTTGCATGTTAAACATTAAAAAATGCAATTTAGGATGCAACCTCAATCAATGGCGCATGATCCATCTTTCTTCATACCGGTGCCGATCTGGATTAGAAATGAACACCATAGCAAAACCAGGATTGAAGACGAAACAAACATCTATAACCACACATGCATACCTCACGAAAACCTCACATGAAAAAACCAGATTTCTCATCTTATGCACACACAGAGAGAGAGAGACACCTTAGGATTGACAACATTCTAGCGCTTTGTGATTGTGTGAGAACTGAGGCCACCATCGTCAAGGGGGGGGGAGGATAAGGGCAACACAAATGACATGCCATGCGTTAAAATAAAGGACATGAGTCTTGGGTCATGGTTATTGGGTTAGGAAGTGGTTTTTTTCTCTCCCGTTGCAACGTACGGGATCTTTTGTTAGTAATAATAAAAACGTCACCCTCTCAATAATAGAACTATCATCCTATTAATATTTAAACTCCATGCTCTCAATAATAAAAGTTTCATGCTCTTAATAATAAAAATGCCATGTTATTAATAATAAAAATGGCATGCTATTAATAATAAAATTGTCATCCTCTCAATAATAAAAATATCATGTTATTAATTATTAAAATGCCATGCTCTTAATAATAAAACTGCCATGTGAGGAAGTAAAAAAACATACTATATATATTGATTTCAACAATGAAAAATATATTCAACTGCTAAAAATAGCCTTTACAAATAATAATACAATACAAATGATGGAAAAGCGCAAATACCTCGGTCAGGCTAGTTATATTACACTTTGGATTCCGCCACCTTAACTAACACAAGTGGTTCTATAGTATCGCCTTAGCTACTTGTGTCATTGCAAACCTACTCCTTGTGGGGGCTCTTCAAAATCGAAATTTACGTTTACCACAGAAAAACTGTAGGAGGACTAGAGAGGGATTGACGTAATGCGGTGGGTGTATTATTAAGCCTCGAGGGCAAGTATATATACAACAATTATATTTTGGAGCCCAAGATCTGCTATGAGTGCCAAGGCTTCGCGGCAGCTAGGGAAGCAGCTCCAAATGAACGTTTCGCCCCCTCTTGATCGCTCGCAGGGGTAGGCCAAACCCCAATTGGCCCAAAGGCCTAGTTATATTTTTAAATAAAATGCCATGAACAAACATATTTTATTATAAAACAAAGGAAATCATAATTTATAAAAATGTCATTATTATGAAAATAATGAAAAATACCACTACTTTATAAAAGTTCCATTTTTCTAATATATAAGTTTACAATAGTATGATTAAAAAATGTGTTGTGGGATCTATAAAAAGATAAATTTATGAAATTTGCCACGGAGATGTTTCACGGTGCAAAAATGCCATGTTTTTTTGGATTTTATTTATTTTTGCCATAGACAAAAACAAAAATGTCCGTGTGTAAAATTTTGCTTTATTTGGTCCACTATATAAAAAATTACTTATAAAAAATGTTGTGTCAATGAAAATAAAATAAAATTGTCATGTCAATAAAAAATGAAATTTTCGTTCTCTTAATAATAAAACCGCCATCCTCTTGATAATAAAATTGTCATACAAATCTATACCTGATAATAAAGGAAATAGGTATTCTTGGTCCGTCATGCTATTTTGCATAAACCTCCTGATGTTTTTGATAATTAACCCGTCGTCCAGTTTTAAATCGGATTTTTGATTTCACAGAAAACCCCCTGATGGTGTTTGGTAATCAACCCGCGACTTAGTTTTAAGTCAAATTTTTGTTTTTATAGGAAGCCCCCTGATATTTGGGTTAATCAACCCACGGTACATATGAAATGCTTTATAGAAGTATTCATATCTTTTAAACCCTAACTTCAAATTTAACATGTTATATATGTAATTTGATTAAAAATATGTATAATCTAAATATGATGTTATTTTGCATGTTAAACATTAAAAATGAAATTTAGGATGGAACCTCAATCAATAGCGCATGATCTGTCTTTCTTTCGTACCGGTGCCGATCTGGATTGGAAACGAATATCATAACAAAACTAGGATTGAAGACGAAACAAACATCTATAACCACACATGCATGCCTCACGAAAACCTCACATGAGAATACCAGATTTTTCATCTTATGCAAAGAGAGAGAGAGAGAGAGACGCCTTAGGATTGACAACATTCCAGCGCTTTGTGATCGTGTGAGAACTGAGGCCACCGCCATTAAGGGGGAGGGGGGAGGAGGATAAGGGCAACACAGATGACATGCCATGCGTTAAAATAAAGGACATGGGTCTTGGGTCATGGTTATTGGGTTAGGAAGTGGTTTTTTTCTTCTCCCGTTGCAACGTATGGGCTCTTTTGTTAGTAATAATAAAAACGTCACCCTCTCAATAATACAACTATCATCCTATTAATATTTAAACTCCATGCTCCCAATAATAAAAGTTTCATGCTCTTAATAATAAAAATGCCATGTTATTAATAATAAAAATGGCATGCTATTAATAATAAAATTGTCATCCTCTCAACAATAAAACTATCATGTTATTAATTATTAAAATGCCATGCTCTTAATAATAAAACTGCCATGTGAGGAAGTAAAAAATCATACTATGTTGATTTCAACAATGAAAAATATACTCAACTGCTAAAAATAGCCTTTAAAATAATATTACAATACAGATGATGAAAAAGCGCAAATACCTCGGTCAGGCTAGTTATATTACACTTTGGATTCCGCCACCTTAACTAACACGCAAGTGGTTCTGTAGTATCGCCTTAGCTACTTGTGTCATTCAAAACCTACTCCTTGTGTGGGCTCTTCAAAATCGAAATTTATGTTTCCCTCAAAAAAACTGTAGAAGGACTAGAGGGATTGACGTAATGCGGTGGTGTATTATTAAGCCTCAAGGGCAAATATATATAGAGTACAAGGCAAGACGCCTCTCATAAAGAAAAGATAAAAATCGTATAAGGAAATAATACGATCAATCTTAACAAATCCTAATCTAGCATGATCTATACACCAACAAAAACAAATCGAAATTTACGATGAAACTGAAAGGTCAGTGCAGCATAGCTGTACGTGTAGGTATACGTGTCTGCGTGCGCCCATGCATAGTCCGCGCGGCGGCCCGAGGCGAGATGAGCCTGTGCGGTGGCGGCTTCATGCGCTCGATCTTCTCGAGCGCCGCGACGACCTCGGCCATGGAGGGACGGTTCTTGGGGTCGCCGGCGAGGCAACTCATGGTGAGCTGCGCGGCTCGCAGGGCGGCCCTCGGCGTGTACTGCCCTTCCAGGTGCGGATCTACCAGCTGCGGCAGCCTCCGGCGGTCCGCCAGGTACGGCTTGGCCCAGTTCACGAGGTTGAGCTGCGGTGCCGGCCGGGCCGTGTCGAGCGCGCGCAGACCGGTGAGCATCTCCAGCAGCACCACGCCGAACCCGTAGACGTCGCTCTTCACGTACAGGTGACCTGCACATGCACTGGGTTTTGAAGGGAAAAAATACAAAATAGCATCGTCTTTTAAATTATGCTGTGAGTGTGCTATAGCGTGCTATTAGCAAGACATTGTACACTAATTTGTTTAGTGAGATAATTCTTTGCACACTATAGCATGCTATTAATGACGCTATAGCAGGCTATTTTTTATTTTGAGCGAGTGAGAGTGGTACGGCACCTGTGGAAACGTACTCTGGTGCAGCGTAGCCGTAAGTGCCCATGATGCGGGTGGTGACATGGCTGTCGCCGTCGGCCGGGCCGTTCCTGACGAGGCCGAAGTCGGATATCTTGGCATTGTAGTGCTGCATGACGTACGCACCCAACGCACAACACGTACGTGCGTGGTCAGTTGATATATATATAGAGAGAGCAATGCTATTCTTACGTACTCGTTAGACAAAAATCTTACGTAGAAGGTGTGCATAGGAATAACATTTTTGTTGATTATATAGGCGATTGTACATTTTATATAGGGTTCATATATGCACGTGTACCGTGTCGAGGAGGATGTTGGAAGACTTGAAGTCTCGGTAGATGACATGCTTGTCCGACGAGTGCAAGAAGGCGAGGCCGCGTGCGGCGCCGATGGCGATCCGTAACCGTAGGGCCCATGAGATTGGATGGACGGAGCCGCCTTCTCCTACCAAGAAACATATATACCCTCTCAGTTTACCATCTCTTTCACTTTTCCCTCAAAGATGTGACCTTGGCACCACATCAAAGTTTGTTTTTGTTTGGTGCGTATAGACCATCCCACCACACTTACTAAGAATAGCCAATCTAAAGCGGCTGTCAAAAAGAGTCACAACTCCAATACACATGAAATCAAACAAGCGAAGTTACAAAGAAACAGACGTGCAAGACTAATAAAGTAGTTGCAGCAGGGGACTCACTTCTGAAGAGATGATTCTCCAAGCTCCCCTTGGCCATGAACTCGTAGACAAGCAAGAGCTCCCTCTCCTCCAAGCAGTACCCCAGCAGCCTCACCAGGTTCGGATGCGACATCCTCCCAAGGAAGTTCACCTCACACTGCAAAATTATTAATTGTGTGCTTATCCATGTCTATTTTCTATATAGGGACTCCACTTCAACAGTTCAATGCTGATGTTGGTGTGTGCATGTGTATGCACCTGCCATTCTTCCAGGCCCTGGCTGCTCCCCGGTTTGAGCTTCTTGACGGCAATAACCATGGCGCTGCCAACGCCGCTGCTCGTGGGGTTCATCGTCTTCTTCTTGTCGACCCAGCCCTTGTAAACCCTCCCGAACCCGCCCTCACCCAGGACGGTGTCGGGCTTGAAGTTCCTGGTCGCGGCCTTGAGCTCGGCGAACGTGAAAATGCGCAGGTTGGGCACCTCCAGGATCATGCCCTCCTCCGGCTCCAGGAAAGCCGCCGATATGTTGCCAGCGCCATTAGTACTTCTGCTAGTGATGACGCTCATGGACGAGCCCTGGGATTGTCTGGCATTGGGTGCAGACATGGGTGGAAGACTGCGGCTTGCGGTTGCTACGCAAACAAGAGATCGAGACAGAGAAGAGAGAGCTGAATTAGCAAAAGGTGGCAAGCTGCTGCAACAACAAATAGGCTAGAAGTTCCATATGATTTTAATATACTACCCTTTCTCAAGACAATAAACAAACAGGTAAGCCTCTTGGGTTTATTGAAATTTCATAGGAATTTGGAAGGATTCAATTCCTTAAGTTCTTCTCTGCAATGTTTGTTTGGTCTGTAGCACAAGACTTTCTCGGTGATCTACTTTGATGCAGTTTTAAAGAAAAGAAAAATTAAATCAGAGACTAGCCTCATGGAATAATGATTTTGAATGATGACATGCACCTAATAATTGAAAATTATTGTGATTTTCCCTTGGCATCCACAAACAACTTATATTACATATTTCTAAATTTTAAATTTCTATAAGAGCTAACATGCATACTATAACTTCAAATTTCCATGCCTTTCCTGCTCCAAATCTTTTAAAATCACTTAGATCAAAGAGGATAAAAAAGACTACGCCGAAGTAATCAAGGCACAGACAAAACAAACCAAACATGATGTAATACACACAGTTCCGAATTATTCACTCTGTTCCACAATACTGTATTTTCCATAGTGGCCTTGTATAAGTAAATGGAGAGAGTATAAGAAACGATCTTATATTTAGGGAAAGAGGGAGTAGTTAATTAAGCAAGAAATGCATGTCCGGATGAAGAAGTGGTAGTAACTATTACCTTGGGGTTGGGGTTGTCTATATTGGCCCGGCGTGTTCACCCCTTCTAATTCGGTTTCCTCGGAGCCGAAGCAGTTCCCCATGGAATTAAAGCAACGGCAGAAAGCGCAGTGGATCTGATCTCTACCCAGAAACCACGTATATATGTTCTGATCTCTACCTGTAGAGACTGATGTCTTCTTCCACCTTAATTAGCTGGTGCTCCTCTTCTCTCTGCGTCGTCGTTCCTGGTAGTATATAAAAAGCCTCCGCTCTCCTCCTGTGGAAAGGCCAAGCCCCTACGCGTTATGGAAGACCTTGCCAACATTGGCGCCGTCGTCTTGGGGATCTTGTTTGGGCGTACTACGTAGCATGGGCTAGCTGCTGCATGTGTGCTACTGAGGTGCTCCTTTGACCGCCAGACGTACGGCACGTCAATCTCTCTCATGTGCTTCCTTCCAGGCAATCGCAGGGTGGAAGGGGAGCAAAGTGGACTTTGGATTCGGTAAACAAAGGTGATTTTAGAGACGCTGGTAGAATCTCACCATACAAGGACATGTTAGTACGGGCTCTGGCTGAGTTAGGTAAATAAACGAGACTGGAACCGGACCTCACAAAATCCGGCCCCAAAACATCGGCGGAAGCACGCGGGCGCTTCCGTGAACATTGACCGGTTAGCACTCAAATATTCTGTTCCGTAGTTGAATACCTCATTGTAAATCATCAAATTCAGACAATTATATACAATGTAAAACCTAGTCAAATCTTCGCCGTCGGCCGTCCTTGTTGTTCACTCAAAGTGAAGGTCCCGATCGCCGGCGACGTAGAATAAGACATGTGACACGGACTGACCCACATGCGACACTAGGCGCCGCCCTCTCCCATGTCCTACTCTTCCTCGTCGGAGCGTGTGGCCTCAGCGTCGCCGCTGGAGGTGAGATCGATGATGGACGTGGACGCGCGATTCTTGTGGTTGCGATGCTAGGGGGTGCTGGTCACATGCCTTGGGCCGCCAACCCGGCGGATCCAAGCGCCATTTGCGCAAACGCAATGGATTTCCGCTAGAACGAGTCCGTCCGCGGTCAAGCGCACTCCTCCCGGGAGTGGCAGAGAGACATGCACACGCCCATATCCTCCTCGGGACCGCAACAAATATTTCCGACGTGCAGCTCGGCTAAAGCTCTTTCAACACTTATCAGAAACCGAGGTGGTGTTAGTCACCTCGGATGCAATGCGACGGGAAGATATCATGCTTACGTGATACCATGATACGGGCTCCTGGGAGTCGTTCGATCTCATATCCGACTCCCGGTAACTCTTGAACATTTTGCAAAAAAGCCATCCGAGAGTCTCAAAATTGTGCATACGTACAATAGCTCCTCAAATGCCGTCGGATCTCATATCCAACGGCCAAGAAGGTCGTATCACAGTATCACATAAATCTCGGTATCACCTGATATTTCCCCGCAACGCGACACCGAGACTTGATTGCAGAAGTATGCTTTCGTTGAACTAGTTTCAAGACCGACGACCGAAGATAATGTGCACCTCGGATGAACCGAGGTGCGTCCAGACTTAAAGACCGGTTTAGGGGCTACTGAGGATGTCCCGGCTAAGGGGTCTCTCCTCATGTCGAATCCCGAGTTGAGGACCCCTTGTCGGTTTCGACCCGGGCCACATCAGGCGGCCCATGGTGTATAATTAGAAGGGTCCAGAAGATTTCACGTATACTCCAAGACTCTGGATTCGTGGAGGATTCTATCTCTCCGTATGTAGCCAATTATGATCTTGTAAACCTATGACCCACGGTACCTAAATAAACCGAGCGGCCTGGTGCGTAGACAACATAAGAAATCTCTAGGTAGATACATGTACTGTACTTACTTCATCACAATAAGAGTGTGGTTTTTGTGCACCCACGGACTTTGCACCCCGGGTGCGCCCACGATAATAAACTTAGCAAAACATTTCAAAAAAATATGAAATTTTGTGGATGTGATTATGACCAAATGTCTTAGGCAAAATTTGGTGGCCAAATGGCATCCGAGGAGCTCTGTACAAAAAAACAAAGTTTATGCTGAAACATGTAAACAGTAAACTTGGATGCAGAGCATATTTTGTCTTTCATTTTGTATGGAGATCATTTGATGTTTATTGGTGACCAAACTTTGCAAGCTCCTAAAACATTTTCTCATAATCACATCCACGAAGTTTCAGAATATTTTATTGTTTTTCCTATTTATTTCAAATTTACTGTTTACTATGTGGGTGCATCAAAGTTGGGTGCAGCCACTGTTTTCCCTCGCAATAAACATAAGCAGGACATAGGGTATTATCTCCTCGAAGAGCCCAAACCCGGGTAAAGTCTTCTGTCCCCATTACCATCGCTCCTAGACTCATAACCTAGGATACCCTACCTCGAGATCTACCAGTTTAGGTTCCGTCACAAGTGGCTTCTTTAGAAAAGGGAGAACCAACATTAGGTTTGGACCAGAGAAGATTAGGCTTGCAAGTATTATATTTGTGATCCAAAAGGATCAACCAGTTCTTATCACCACCAGCAAAATACCTACTAGCTAGCCCAAGAAGCAAGTAAAGACATGTTAAGCTCTCTCAAATTAGGGACACCTAAACCTCCATAAACTTTTTTCGGGGATACAAGCCCCCAATTGGCTAAATGAAATTTATGAACATAAGACCAATGGCGTGATTTAGCCAATTATGATCTTGTAAACCTAGGACCCTCGGTACCTAAATAAACCGAGCGGCCTGGCGTGTAGACAACATAAGAAATCTCTAGGTAGATACATGTACTGTACTTACTCCATCGCAATAAACATAAGCATGACGTAGGGTATTATCTTCTCAGGGAGCCCAAACCTAGGTAAAGTCCCGTGTCCTCATTACCATCACTCCTAGACTATCCCCTACCCCGAGATCTGCCAATTTAGGTTCCGTCACAAGTGGCTTCTTTAGAAAAGGGAGAACCAACATTAGGTTTGGACCAAAGAAGATTAGGCTTGCAAGTATTATATTTGTGATCCCAAAAGGATCAACCAGTTCTTATCACCACCGGTAAAATACCTACTAGCCCAAGAAGCAAGTAAAGACATGTTAAGCTCTCTCAAATTATGAACACCTAAACCTCCATAAACTTTTTTCCGGGATACAAGCCCCCAATTGGCTAAGTGAAATTTATGAACATCTCCCAAATTCCCTCAAAGGACTGACATCCATTTAGGAAGTAATAGTTGTAATGGCCCATTTAGGAAACTTAATGATAGACATCAAATATAAAGAAATACTAGCAATGCAAGTCCGAAGCAACACTACTTTGGCCTCATAACTGAGAAATTTATCTCTCCACCCACAAATCCTCTTAATGATTTTATCAATAATAGGTTGAATATCTTTCCGCCTAAGCTTGAGATAGTGCAGAGGCACTCCTAAGTACTTAAGGGGAAAGTGATGATCTTACAACAACAGATTCGATCTAATAATTTAGTGGCATCATCCTCAACTTTAATTGTAAGAAAATCACATTTATTATTGTCAATCCTCATGCCAGAAAGTTGATCAAAACAAGAAAGGGGCCACTTAACATTCCTAGCAGAGATAGGGTCAGGATTAAGAAAAAGGATGGTAACGCCGGCGTATTGGAGACTAACAACACCCCAGGTCGACACCGGGAAGAATCCCAGAAATTATACCAACTCGAGCAGCCTTGGCAAGCATTTTAGAGAAAACATCAGCAATTAGATTGAACACAATAAGGGGGCACGTCACCCTGTTTTAAACTTTTTCCCCAAATAGGGACTAGTGGTGTCATTTAATCTAACACAAAAAGAACTCTGTTTTAGGATAGATAGGATCCAGCCGCCGAGATCATCATTTCCACAAGGAACTCCCCGTTGCTCTTTTTCATAATCACGAGGTTGAGGATCAAATAGGTTCTTAGAGCATCTGCAGCCGGACCTTTCAAACCCGCCTCATACGCCTGGGCGGGCCGCCCGGTCACTGACTGGTCACATTTTTTCGACCCAGACGGACGCCTCAAATGGGCCTCAAACGCCCAAGCTGACCAGCACCCCCCATATCCAGCCCAAATATGAGGCAAATATATATGGGGGCGCCTAGGTGCGCCCGTTACTCCTGCCACGTCGGACCCGACCCATGCTGGCCCACCCGACCCCACTTATATTCGCCACTTCACTCCACTCCCCTTCCCTCCCCTCCGCCACCCAAAATCGTCTCCGGCATGGCGGGCAGCGGATCGGACTTCGACCAGTCCGGACCGTCTACTGGGGTGTCATCCCGTGTGGGTTGGAGGAGTCAATGGCAGTCCGCATTGCACTCCGCCACTTCCGGAAGGACAACGCCCGACCGACGGACGGATCCAGCCGCCACGATGCCATAGCGTCAGCTCACCGGGCGCTCGGGTCCTCTGGTGCTGGATCCTCGCGGTCCCGGCAGCCGGAATACCTCTCCTTCCCCATCACCGGTCAGGCAGACTATGAGTCCCATCGGGAATGGGCGGCCCACCGTGGGAAGGAGAGGATAACGACCTCCGAGGCCCGTATCACGGTGGAAATGGTGGCGGCGGAGGCGACTAATGCGGCGGCACGGGCGGCCACAGAGGAGGAAGCCACCCGCGCCCGCATTGTGAAGAAAAGACAGCGGAGGAACACGTGCGCCCCTCGCCCGAGAACAAAATCGGGCACCATGGCCAGACTGCCACCGAAGGAGGAGAAGGAGGACAGCTCCGGCGATGAGCAGATCTGGCTCGATCCGTACTGCGTCTTCGACCGGTACTTCCACGAGAAGGACGGCAAGGGTGCCGGGAAGGACAATGGCAGCTGTGGATGAACTCCACCATAGCCAAACATGCCAATTTTGATAGTCCGATGGCATGTTTAGTGTAGAGTGATGGAGTAGCCGGACGATGCGTGTGCGTCGACATAGTTGCATGAGTTTGTATGGATTTGAGATATGGTAATTGAAGTGCCCGATGTGGATTGCATTTTTTGAGGAGTGCGCGGTCAGTGCCCGCGAGCGTTTGAGGGACCGGATTTGCCAAATTCGACTGTAGATGCTCTTATGGCAGAAATTTGGAGGTTATATGTTTGGTGCTGCTCTAACTACCGTGCGCAGGTTTACTGATCAATTCTTTCTGATCTGTGGATTTGCTACGAGAATTATATCCAGCAGTTGACAGCCATCCGCACTTTTTAGCATGTTGTTTCCAGAGCCATCTGCCCACCTTGGACCGGCAGGCAGTCCGTCTGAGTTGGTCCGGAGTCTGCGGCCATCTCGTTACTATGTGATGCATGCACGCAAACGCAATCGACTGATCAAGGATTACACATTAGAATATAGGGCTAGTGCTAATGCATAAAGCAGGGGCAGAGTCAGGATTTGGGTACAGGGGGCCAAGCAAAGTTGATAAACCAAAAAAGTTATGTGCGAAAAAATCATGTAATGTAATATCATATTAGTCTAAATTTCTCCTGCAATTGCCAATAAATCAAAACTATTAAAAAATTCATCAGAAGATAATCTAATTTCTAAATATTCCCCTTTTCAATTTAGATTATCTTGCAATTCTGAACAAGTCGTCCTCCATTTGAACCGGGGACGGGGGATGGCAACTTGCACATTAGCCCCGTTCACAATATCATTGGGTTGGGAACTCAATACAACATGCTTAAAACTTAAATTAATCATTGTGATGTTTGACGGTGCTTTTCTTTCCATAACCCTTTTTCAGTTTTGCGAATACTTTTGATAACCACTTAGCAGATCAAACTACTATCAAAAGAAATTTCAAATGAACTACCGTTGTAAATCACCATTATAAAATAAGTAAAACTGGATATAGAATTTCGACGCGCATAGATGAGGGCCGAGAACCGGCGGGAGTAGTCTGCAAGATTGCTCATCGCGGAGCCAGTGCCGATTGATTTAATTGGACTCAAATCTGATCATGGCCAGGGAGGGCAGGAGGCAGCCGCAGCCGCAGCCGCCAGCGCTTCGTCTCAAATCATGTCAGGGGCTAATCATTTTTTAGGGTAAATAACGCCAGGGGCTACCATTTTTTTAGGCATCACCAGGGGCTACTAGTACTAGGAGAGGAGCGGACGCCATGACCATATTGGGCTTTATTATGGGCCTTTACCCTTCTGCAGATTTTACTGTATGTTTGAGTTATTAAGGGGGGCCAAGTACGTCGATTAATCAAGTTTTATCGCTAAATACACCTAGGTGTTATAGAAGTCGTCGATCTTTAGGGGGCCAGGCCCCTGCTCGCCACCCCTTGGCTCCGCCACTACATAAAGGGTGCAGGAACACAAACCGTGTTTTTCACCTGACTCATTGTAAATCAACGAACCTGTCAGCAAGTCCGTCCGTCGGCGCGGTCAATGGTCATGGTAATATCCCGGCAAAAAGAATGGTTACAGTAGTACTAGTACTATAATCTGGCCACAGATATGGCAATCCTATCCGTATCCGGGCCTTTAACCAAGTAGTCAAATGTACAAGGGTGCTTTATTTACCGCTTTTGCTATTTGTTTTGCATCTCAATTTTTCTATCCGTTTAGTCAAATGCATGGCCGGTTATTTCAAACGCTTTGTGACATGTGCGTCGAAGGTTATGCTGTACTCTCTGGTACAGAAATATAAGAGCGTTTATCACTACTTTAGAAGGGAGTACCATATTTCATTAACAGGGTTATATAAATATAAGAGTAATGCTACATGCACGTGGTAATACGGAGTAGTTTTGATTTGGAACATTGTGATTGGTTTAGAGGGGAGGGAAGGGCCCCACCCACCTGAAAATCAAAGGGGGGGGGGGGGATTTAAGGGAAGGCTCCGTAATCACCAGTCATGCGACCTTTGCTTTGGCCGCCACCTTCGTCGTGGCCTCGCGCTGTGACTGCTTGATGGCGACCCGAAGGGCTTTGTGGTTTTGCGACGGAGCCGCCACGCGTCGGTCTCCACCGTGGTGAGGAAACGACGGAGGACCGCGGCGGGTCCGTGCAGGCCCGGTGGGCGGACAAAGCTTCCCTTGTCGCCGCCCTCTCCATCGCCCGCTGCCTCTTGTGGCGTGTGGCCCACACCTCGGATTTGGGCATTCGCGTCCTCGTCGACGTTGGTGTGGGCACGGAAGACGATCGATGATCGGGGACTCTGCCTAGAGCAAGTAGAGAAGGCAGAGAGGGGCGTGAGAGGCATTGCATTAGAAGGGGCCCAGAGCTGCGTTGGCGCGACAGTCCGGTGTCGTCCTCCTCACTGCGCGCCAATCAACGGGGGACGACTCGTAGTCAGGCTTCTGTTGCCACCCTGCTCCAACCGCGATCGACGCAGCGCGATGCAGATGGCGAGCTCTGCCATGTTGTCCAGCTCTGCACCGCGCAGCAACGAGTCCCAGTCCTCGTCGGCGCCGGACGGCTATCGAGTGTTGCGCTGCTGCTGTCGCTCACCATAGATCAGAAGGGAGAGGCAAAGTGAGGAGGAGACACCGAGAAATGGAGTGGAGAGTACTTGACTCCGGTCTAGAATTCGTTTAGAGTGGGGATATATGTGGGGTGGGCAGGTCCGATATGGCGAATGGGCCCGGGCGTGTCCGGACCTCCTTTATCCGCCCCAGATTTGAGATCGGTTTGAGTGGTTTCCTGTTAGCACGGACACCCGCGGCTAATTTGGGGAGGCTGACCGGGTTCCCCCGGCCAGTTTGGGAAGCCCCGTTGTAGATTTTTTTTTTTGAGGGAAGCCCCGTTGTAGATGCTCTTACCTAGGCTAAGATGCCACTTTCGGCTAGCACGCGCCTTCAATTTTGCTTCTGGGCCCAAGAAGAGCAGCTATAACAACCCACCAGGAAGGAATGCAAGGTGAGTTTCCGGGACCTCCTGCATTATAGGAGCCCGACACACTGGAGTCACATGACCTGGCCAACCCACTAGGGTGCACGAGAGAGTTGTTTTTTATTGCGCGATCAGAAAATACCAAAAACGCAGTGCACTTGGAAGAAATTGAACTCGCAACCTCATACTACCGAAGACCCGAGTGACCAAAACTAATGGCTGCTAGTGAATGATAAGAAACACGAAATATATAAGAACACACTACAGCATTGTGATTCGAAAGTAGTTTTTAAAACTTTCAGAAAAATGAAATTTGTGAAAAAATTGGAATGCCGAATATTTCAAAAACATGAACAATTTTTAAAATTCCAAAAAATTTCTTAAAAGGTGAATAAATTTTGGAATTTCAAACATGTTGGAAGCAAATCTATTTTTTGGAATTCCAATTTAAAAAATTCAAACATATTCGAAAAATATGAACAAAATTTATAAACCTTGAGGAGTAAAGTGTGAACACTTTTTTTAAAATTCTGAACATTTCTTGTGAAACCCAAGCAATTTATTGAAAACAAACAAGTTTCGAAAATGCAAACATTTTTCGGAAATGGGAACTAATTTTGAAAACATGAACAAAATATTGAAATTCCAAACATTTTTCAAGTTTTGAACATTTGTTGAAAATTATTATTTTTTAATTCCAGACAATTGTTTTAGAATTGTACAACTTTCAGAAGTATGAAAAAATTGAATTATGAAATTCTTCAAAATTTTGAAATTTTGTTTTCTTAATTTTTTTGAATTTAGTAAAATCAAAAGATAAACATAAAAATGAGAAGTAAAAGAAACAGAAAAATGAAATTAAAAATAATAAAAATTGAAACAAGAAAACCGATAAAAATGAAGAAGAAACAAAACAAAAAAATGTTGTCTCGCACGTACTGCAAGTGGGCTGGGCCATTCCGTCATCCCCTGTGCGTTTCACCAGCAATTTGACTTAGTGAGCGTCATATAGGGCTCAATCTCTCGGAGCTGCTCATAGGGTTAAGAGGTGCATATGTGTGTTCATAGGGGTGAATGTATGTGCGTATATATGAGTGTCTGCGTCTGTACTATGATAAAAAAAAGCAATTGTATTTACTTAATCAGTTTTGCGGAGCAACTAGTTAATGGGTACCCTTTTTGGGGGCCTCTCACAGAGGTCACATTTTGGGCCCCGAGAGCGTGCCAAGTGGTTTGCCCAGGCTCCGCCACATGTCAAGCATTGGGCGCACCCACATATTTAGATTTTTTTACAAATGGTTTTGGGATGTTTTTTTTCCAGCTTTGCGGTTTTTTAGTTTTCCCTAAGTTTTGAAAGATTTTTGTGGGGAAGCAATGCTTTTTTGCGAGTGGGGTGATAAGCACAATTGTCCTTCTTTAAAAAAAGCACAATTGTGTTTCCCTAAAAAATGAAAAACATAGCTTGTGCTGAAAAGCACAGTTGTCCTTCCAAAAAAAAAATGTGCTTCCATGGTTCCCAAAAAGGAAAAAACACAACATGTACTACCCAAAAAGGAAAAAAAACGCAGTTGTGCTTCCCATTTTTTTAGAAGCACAACTGTGCTTTTGGGTTCTTATTTTTTTGTTTTTTATTTCCTTTGTTCTTGATTTCCTATTTTTTTCCTTGAAAAAGAACACATTTTTTAATTTGCTAGACTTTTGAACTTAGAACAGTACCAGGTCAAAATTTAGACTTTTTTTTACGACCGTATTAACATGAGATCTAAGTTCCCGATGCAAAAAATCCGGCGGTGAAAATGGTTCATGATTTGAACGTACGGTTCAAAAGATAAAACGTTTTGAAAAAATAAAACTACGAAAAACAACTTCTACGTTGCATAAGTGGCCCACCTGCAGTTCACCACTTGTCAGCACCCGAGAAAAATGGGAGTGACCTTCAGAAGGGGCACAATTAATGATTTTGAGTTTTCACTTACTTAAAGGCCCATCACCCCGTCAAAAAAAAAAGGATCATCACGTAACACTTGAACAATCACGCGCGCAAACAAAAACAGAAAACCAAACCCAAAGCCTTGACACGATCTCAGTCCTCTCTATATCTTTCAAAAAGCTTTGCAACTTTACATCCTACAAAAAAACAACAAGAGAGCAGAGTTTGCAATTTCTGTTTTTGCAACTAATCAATCAGTGTATGCACCTCCCGGGCACCCTCCACGAGAAGTAGTCCGTGTTCCCGGCGGCGACACGCTTCTTATAGATCTTCCAGTCCTCCAGCACGTTCTTGAGATCAAACAGCTTGTTCTCCAGCCCCACGCAGCAGTTGGCGTGCATGGTGACGATCCTGCCCAGGTCCTTGCCGTGCTGGCAGAACCCGCCGAAGCGGCCCGTGTCGAGGAACTGCACCCTGGTGCCGAGGCGGCCCGGCACGCCCTCCTTGACGATCTTGTCGAACACGTACTGCTCGTGCATCCCCGGGAACCGCGCGCGCGACGCCTGCCAGTGCTCGTAGAACCCGATGCTGCCGGCGCAGGACCGGACGTAGAGGAGGCCGCCGTTGGGGTAGTTCCCCGGCGAGTCCGGGTCGCCCACGAAGAAGTCCGACGACATGACCACCTGCGCCGCCGGGGACATGCGCGGGAACGGGTCCCTGAACCACAGGATGTCCACGTCGGTGAAGAGGAAGGTGTAGCCTAGCTCCAGGATGGTCTGCTGGAACCGGTTCCGCTTCCACATCATCTCCAGGTAGTCCCCCTTCATGTACTTCTGCTCCGCCGCGAAGTCCATGCCCTCCACCCTGAACCAGTAGCAGAAGGGGTGCACGGCGTTGCACCGGTCGAATGCTTTCTTGTCCATGGCCACTATGAGAAGGTGTTGCACCAGGTGCGCGGTGTTCTCGCCGTGCTTGAAGCTCTCCAGGAACAGGTCCAGGAACGACCCCGGTGCCGCCCATGCCTCGTTGAGAGCCGTCATCAGCACGGTCCGGTCTGCGTTCGCGGCTCGTCGGAGCAGATCGGCCAGATCTTGGGGCTTGTCCTGCTGTTTCAGCGAAATCATTTAGAGTTGACACACAATCACATAGTTCCCCATATAATGAAACAAACAGATTACACAAAAGGAAACAAACATTTTAAAGTATTATGAAAGTTAAATCAAATAGTATTCATAGCATCTTTGTTTAAAATGATACAGCATGCTAGTTGGTCATGTGAATTAAGTATTATGATTGTTTGATCTGTCTGTTTTTGTTGGCATCTTGTTTTTAGGTACCTTTCACATGGTGCTTCACATTCTTGTCAAAGCCAGAATTTTGTCACCGGTAGAACAATAATAACTCTTAAACAATGGTGAAGCAGGTGCTAACTACTTTTGTATTAGAATGATTCTAGTTTTAGGAATACTTCCCTTTGCATTTTCAACAAATACTCTTACGAGGACATTACTATCGTGGATACGACCACACCTACCACTACTTCGGCTACATTTGATCAAGACATGATGGCTAAGCAATGAGACATATGTCGACGTTGTACAAGAAGTTCTCTCACGTCGCTTTTGAAGGTAAGAGCTAGCGATGAAGTCTTCTATGTACTGTATTCTAGTTTAGACTACTATCATAGTCTTGAGTTCAAACGATGGTAACTTGTGCATTCAGCAATGAATTAGGTCTCCAATGGTCCCGACCAGGTCTCCAAATTCCATCCGAGCATGACACAATTGCCAAAGCAGTTCATGTTTTTACATGTCACCTCCACATGGACCCATGTGCCTTATATAAACCAGGCTTGTGTTCCCCTACTTGGGCATGTGCAATTGCTAGCAGGGACTAGACTTTCATGATCACCTTATGATGCGCCGACGTGATTAATAACCTTTTCAGATTTGGTTTAGCGATTTATGAAGTGCAACATTGTCACACCTCAGACCGTCCAAGCCATCTCCACCCAATCGACAAAGTGTTTCACATCGAAAAACCAGGACACCCATAATGCTATATATGTCTCTCTTTTTTAGTATAAATCAGAAAAATCGTAAAAAAAACAAGGGTGTGGTGCGGTATCAGTTCTACATTCACAAGTGGGATAAAGAATGCTCATTTTTTGTACTCCCTCCATTCCTAAATATAAATTATTTAAGAGATTCCAGTATGAACTACGGAACAAAATGAGTGAATTTACACTATATGTCGATATATATCAGTATATAGTTTGTAGTGAAATCCTAAAAAGACTTACATTTAGGAACGGATGTAGTATAGAAGTGGAAGACAGAAAGAGTTGATTGTTTTGGGTAACATGATGCTAGTGGCACTAGCCGGACCGTCAACATCGGCAAGTGGCATTTAGGAGAACCGGAGATAAGTAAAGCGAAAATAATTCATCTGTCTTGACGTGAAAAAGTTGCATTCCCTGTCTAGACGCAGCCAGAGCCATGTGTTTGGTAAGATGCTCTCCTAATGCTAGGTGTCGGTCATATAACTAAGAAATGGCCAAATGGGTGTGTTAATTAAGTTTCTTAGCACAAATCATGGGATAACAAGTGATTAGTCAATGTTCACTCTTATTAAGCACAAAACAAGCTATGCAGAATATAAACCAGAGATAAAAAAGTTTATGTTTCCTAATTACGTAACATTTTATTGATATAATTGTGTGATATAGCTAAAGCAAAGACGAACCTGCTGTTGCTTGTTCACAGGCATCACGATCTGCTGCTGCCGTTGCTGCTTTTCCTGCTCCGGTGACGAACCATCTCTGCCGCCGCCGTCGCTGCTGGCAACCACGCCCTTAGTCACCTCCTCCACTTTCACGACGACCTCTTGCTTGGGCCGATCGGCGCCGCCTGCCCCCTTCTCCGGCGCCCACCGTGGCGCCGGCGGCGTCCTCGCGCCGAGGTCGCGGCCCACGGACGTGTAGAGCAGGAAGCAGGCGGTGGCGAGCGCGGCGCCGAGCAGGAGGGAGGTGGCCGACTTCATCGACGACGAGGCGCGCACGCGGCGCAGCAGCGAGGTAGCCAGACTGGCAGACCAGGAAGAGAGACGGACGATGCTCTATATATGGCGGCTACGGCCGTGCATAAGGCGCTGGCCGTGGCAGCGTGGGCATGTGCGGGGAGAGGTTCAAGCGCGGCGGCGAGCGAGCGTGGGGTGGGAAGAATAATGGAGGCGGTCGTGGCGTGGGGTTGTTGGGATCGGGATCGGTCAAGACAATTGTCGCGAGGGGAGGGAGGGAAGCGACGGCAGGCTGCGTGTGGGAGTGGTCGAGTTGGGTTTGTGTGTGTGGGTGCAGCTGTCCGTAACCGTAGAAAATTCCAGGGTTGGTGAGTGCGCGGTGGCGGCTAGCACTGCATCAGGTTATTGGTTGTTTGTTTTGAACCGGCCGAGACGTTTGTGGTGGCAGACCCAGAGACAGAAATGGAGGGTGATATTTGGTAAAAGCAGAGCTTTTGGTGTGGCGATTACGACATCTTCGTTTGTGTTGATCCGTGGCTTGGCCGGGTATCTCCGAACCTTCGTGCTGGAGTGATGCCGATGTTGCTTTAACGAATTTTAGATCTCGTCTTAAAGGGCGAGTGGCTATTGCGGTCTTCTTCAAAACCTGGTACGGTGAGGGCGCTCGTGAGTGTCACTTTTCTTTACTGTTGGTTCAGTGCATTTTTCAATCTCCGGCGGGCGACGTTCAGTCGGAGGAGGAAGAAGACTAGTATGTTTTTTAATGTAATTTTATTTTTTACTGGTAGCTCTACATCTACTTGTCTATCATTGTGCTGGTCTTTGTTTTGCTCGATATTAAAGAGATTTAAGATGCACTTTGGGTGTCTTCATTAAGAAAAAGTAGGCAAGTCTTATATTATACTCCCTCCATCCCACAATATAAGAGCGTTTTTTAGGACTACTCTTATATTATGGGACGGATGAAGTAGTTAGGTGTTTCCATAAAAAAAGGTTAACATTTAGGAAATAGATTTCATATTTAAAAAATTAAATTCAAATAGCCGGGCGGGGAAGTTAGATATAAATTGTATGGCTATTACATAGGGTTCTATGTTAACAAATGAACTATGCTTAGTGTTCATTTATTGGAGGACTTGCAAAAGCCATTGGGGTCAGTCGCCCGGTCCTATAGAACCAACTCTATCCGTGCAAACCTATCACCCTTATAAAAGCATCAAAATGGCAGGTCTAAATCACCATCTCATCCGTCTAACCATGAAATCTTATTGTTTAAAATCGCCCAATGTTGAGCAACAACCGCGTTGAGCGCCTATAATAATAATTACCCACCACTACTGGTTACGACAACACTATGTTTTTTTAGAAAAAGGAGGATGACCCCCGGCCTCTACATCTGGGAGATGCATGCGGCCATTTTATTAATTATTCTCGAGGACTTTACAAAGTAGAACAACAATATGCCTGAATCTGCTATCTTAGCAACATCTGCCGCTACTCCTATCCAAATGATGAAGGGGTGCAAGCTGGGCCACATACCCAGACCTCTCACCTAAGCCTAACATCTAAAGCCGGAGGCCCCCACCGAGCCATCTGTCCGTAACCGTAGAAAATTCCAGGGTTGGTGAGTGCGCGGTGGCGGCTAGCACTGCATCAGGTTATTGTTGATTTTGAACCGGCCGAGACGTTTGTAGTGGCGGACCCAGAAACAAAAATGGAGGGGGAGGGGGGGGGGTAAAAGCGGAGCTTTTGGCTGGTTTTTGGTTGGTGTGGCGATTACGGCGTCTTCGTTTGTGTTGACCCGTGGCTTGGTCCCGTATCTCCAAACCTATGTGCTGATGGTGAAGGATTGCAAGCCAGTTCTACGTGGGGTGATGCTCCAACCGATGCTGCTTCAACGGTTTTTAGATCTCGTCTCAACGGGCGAGTGGCTGTTGCAGTCTTCAAAGCCTGGTACGGCGAGGGAGTTCGTAGGTGTCACTTTTCTTTATTGTTAGTTCAGTGAAATTTTCATTTTTTGGCGGGCGACATTCAGTGAGAGGAAGAAGAAGACTAGTATGTTTTTTAATGTAATTTTATTTTTTACTGGTAGCTCTACATCTAGTCGTCTATCTATTGTACTAGTCTTCGTTTTGCTCGCTATTAATTAGATTTAAGATGCCCTTTGGGTGTCTTTATTCAAAAAAAAGCAAGCAAGTCTCGCAATATTATAGTTTATGTGTTTGCAATAAAAAAATATCATTTAGGAAATATATTTCATACTTGAAAATTAAAATTCAAATAGCTGGGCAGGAAAGCTAGAAAATAAATTGTATAGCTATTACATTGGGTTCTATGGTAACAAATGAACTACACTTCATTTATTGGAAGACTTGCAAAAACCATTGGGGTCAGTCACCCGGTCCTATAGAACCAACTCCATCCGTGCAAATCTACTACCACTATAAAAGCACCAGAAGAGCAGATTTAAACACCATCTCAGCCGTCTAATCATAAAATCTAATTGTTTAAAATCGCGCAATTTTGAGCAACAACACCATCTCAGCCTCTAATAATTATTACCCATCGCTACCACCGGTTATGACCATTGTATCTCCCTAATACTCTCCTACTCGACCCATACACCATGTAGAAACGACAACACTATGTGACTATGCGCTTTCGCATTGCCATAAAAGGTCTAACTATGTCTTCTCATTTACTCTCGAGAATACATCTTGCTCAATAAATCTCACTGTGCAATTGTCCAAGAGATCATCACCCATACTATTTCTCAACTTCAATTCCACTAGACTCATCGCCGAAAATATTCTTTCAACATTCTCGATCGGCACTGGTAACATCAATACCTATTTGATATGCAAGTAGATCAAATAATAAAGAACACACTTTTCTGTTTCAACATGCATAATAGAGAGCTCACCAATATTATTGACACAACTGAATCATCGATAAAGTTGGCAAGTTGGAACTCGAGCCTTACCAAGTGCTCAAAGTACTGTAGCTACTCAGTCGAGTTAGTTAACGCATCATTTTTTCCTTGGTCAGTTTTCTAACGATTTTTTGTTTTCACGTGGTTTTTTTCAATCGGGTTCTTTCCAGAAAATAAGAAAAATTATTTATGGAAGTAATTTTTTAAAGTTTGAGTTGTTTTTTCTAGAAGTGATCATTCATTAAAATTTTGAGATTTATTGTAAATTTTTTTGAATTTGAGAACATTTTTAAAGATGTATTTTAACATTTCTTTTGCCAAACTTGAAATTTCTTAAAACTTTTGTGACCATTTTTAAATAATTCTGAAAATTTTAGAAAAACAACTCAAACTTTGAGAACATATTTTGAACACAATAATATTTAAATTTTGATGACATTTTTTGAAAAAAAATAAAATGAAAGAAGAATAAACAGAAAAGGCAGAAAAGAAAATAGCAGAAAAACGAACTTGAACATTAGAGAAAAAAAAAACAGATACATTGTGGTACATGCTATCGCTAAATGGGCTGGCCCAATCTAGTTACTCGCGCGCTCTCCCAGAGTGAACGACCTGACTCGACGCAGTGTGCGTCAATTAGGAATTCGCGTCATTTCTGCTAAAATAAGTGCTGTTTTTGCACATCTAGCAAGTTGAGGAGCAATTCCACAAAAAGACTGCATCATATGCCTTGTTGTGCACGAGATTGACGAAGAGGATCCAGCGCACTTGTTCTTGCAAGAGCTACCAACAACTAGCAACAGGTTCAGTATATTTCCATTACAGTTTCAATCATCTCGTCAGTGTCTCCACAAAAACAGCTTATGAATCAGGCGCACCCTCATCGGAGGGTCCATCTTCACATTGATCTTTGAGCAATGTGCATTGTTTTGCTCCAGCGGATCTGTCCCGGAGCAGCATCCGGACCAAAGCTTTGCAACCAGAAGGGGCATCCAAGAACTGATCTCTCAACTTAAAATGGGATATGCCCCTCTCCCACTGTTGTATTAACAGAATGAAACAAACAAACAATTAATCATAGCTACAGTGTTAAAAGAGTGATAGGTTGCATAGATACATCACATGCTGATCAGCAAAGCAGTACAAACAGTATAGCACCTCAAAACTACCTACTTGAGGGGGGAAATAAAACAATTCTTCTAAATACATATCTGTCACAACACATGGCATGGATTTCATCCCTAAAGATATCTACATGTACATACAGATGCGGAAGAAAAAAAATGAAAAGCCACCAAATACAAGTACCACATCCGATCCAAATTAATTGACGCTGACTTGGTATAACTTTAGTACAAAGTTGTACTAACTTAGCGTCAATAATTAATTCGGACTGGAGGAAGTATGGCAAGTCACCAGTAAGCCTCGGCAAGAGCACTTGGTACAAGCTAAATCATGATATTCGAATTTTACTAGTCAAGCACTCGGTACAAGCTAAATCATGATATTAGTTGGGCATATGCAGCAGGAACAACCAAAACTTGAAGAAACTCATTCTAAAAAAATTAGAAGCTTCTGCAATACAAGGATGACAATTCACAATTCTTGCTAGTAAATGGTATATTTAGAATTCTTGTTAGAAGCACAGATACATGTTTAGAATTTCATTTTACTCAATTTTTGCTATAACTTTCAAGATGCCTTGATATCTATTCCACCAATGCATCAATCAACTGCTGAAATGAAAATTATAACTAGTCACAACTAAAGCCACCAGAAATACAAGTATAAGAAGTCACAAGGAAGTTGTTGCCTCCAGTTAGCAGATCTTGCTAGTAAAACAATAATATGTATGAAGGGATTCTTGTTAAAAGCACATATGCATGTTCAAAGATTCAATAAGCCATAGCAGTGTTCCACACAAAGTATGCAGCAGATGGGAAAAAACTGCAAACTTCCATAAAACTCATTAAACTCCAGCATTGCGCCAATAATTTCAACGTATCTGAATATCACCGATTCATAGGTGAGAATTCCCTCAAATTCACATCTCTGCGTGTGAAATCACTATTCCCCTGAACACGTCTGTGTACCCATTCTGAAATCTTTGCCAAAAACTGTTCTATTTGAAAACAACATACTGAAGCTTGAACTTACTATATAACTGAATGTTCTGAAACGACAGTAGATTACACGATTCATGATATTTGGCAAAGCAGCAGGCTCACTATATCATTCTAAGCATTGACCACTCACTACCTGAGACAATCTGGCAATATATTCTTTTTACAAACCAATCAAATCAAATGCATTATTTGATTCCCAACTTCCATGATCAGTCAACATAAATGCCTTCGACACCGAGCACGACAACCTTGGCAGTTTACACGCAAATCTCCCCTGCTGCTGCTGTTGCTGTCAAAAAAGCAGTGTATTTGTCTCCATCAAAGCGGCATGTTAACCTTGTGCAAATTCTACCCTTTGGTGCTATGCTTTAGGACGCAACTTGTGCGATTCTACTCTTCTAAAAAAACAATTGAAAAACACAATAACTTTCTTGCAAGTTGCAATAAGGTGATCTTATGCTCTGAAGAAACTGGAACATAGTTGACACTTGACATTTTCAAATTCAGCTTTCTTGCAACAAGGTGATCTTATACGACAATTTCAAAAACTGGTCATAACTTGCAGGTAATATAGAGCAAAACAGTACCGCCGAGCTACACCAGATGCAGAAAGAATGCAAATAACTATTTTTCAAAACTCGTCGATGTCCATTCAAGCAAGGGACCAACTGCCTAACATTGTGAACCGAGAAACAACTATATTTCTTTACAGAGGGAGTAGCACGTAACTACATCACCATTAAACTTAGGTCAGGAACATACTAAAAAATAATTAAGCACTTAAAAGCTGATTTATATTATTAGCTGTGCGTGCAACAAAGAACAACAAGGTTGAAATAAAATAAAATTTGCAACCTAAAAGGCAAATAGATTGTACAGTAAAAAGAACAAGTTTATGAAGGGATCCTTGTTAGAATCACATATGCATGTCCAAAAGTTCATTTCATTCAGAGTTTATTATGATTACTTCCCAGAACTAGCAGTCCTGTGTTTTTCTCTCAGTAAATGACAAACACAAACACAAACGGTAGACACAAATTAAGCAATGGGACTTAGCAGCAAAGATACCATAGCAGTATTCCATAGAAAGTTACAACAGATGAAAATCCAATCTACAATAAGATTCATTATCTCCAGATTTGCAGCAATAGTCTGAAAGCACCTAAAGGTTTGTATGAGCATAACCATTACTTAATATACAAAGGCACTATCTTCCAGATTTCAATGCCAACTAGATACTTATTTTGCATCAACAAAGTAACTAATAATTGTAAACTCATACCGACAACTTTACATTCATTTCTGCATACGATGAACAGCTGCAGATTTCAGTGAGAACCTTCAACTTCATGCCCAGTGCCCTCATCATCACCAATCAAACACGGAGGCCAGGCCATAATATACGGATAGGCACGGTCATGAAATGTCCCATGGATCAGTAACTCAATCTCCGTGGTCCCCAATGAATGGTAGAATAACCAGCAGCGTTGTGTGCCAATAGGGGTTATGCATGACATGTACAAGTACACGCATCCAGACCTAGCTTGCACAACTCTGAGTTTGCCCTCCGATTCCCCGGTCGTCCGCTCAATCTGTGCGCTCAAAGAGGGTATGAGCTGCTGCACCCAAACCCCAATTCCATCACCGTCCACACCACGGATCCAAACATGGAGGTGAAAATCATCAGATGCATAGAGAGCTCTCCGTCCTTAGTGTCCCCAACGGTGAAATCGACCTGCCCGTAATCAATTATCCATGAGGGTAATGAGGGTAGATCCAGAGAGGAGACATCCATGGCGGCTGTGTTTATCCTAATCACACGTCTGTCCTCATAGAAAGGGCAGTAAATAGAGCCATTCACCAGCGTCCCAGCACGGTAATTTAGGCCGTACTCACCGCCGATTTCCACCCATGGGTGGACGACCCAATCCCTCGTCTCCGACGAGAAGACGGCGGCGCGCGAACCCTAGACACGTCGGCGCCGATGCAGACCACGCCGAACGACCTGGAGCTCTCCTCGGGACACAGCAGATGGAAGCCAAGGAAGACGAAACCGGTGAGGCTCCCGACCGCGACATCGCGGGCAGCGAGATGATGTCCGCAGCCCAGGTCATGGGGTTCACCGCGGCCACGGCCCAGAGCGAGTTCCACATGAGGATGTAGCCGTCGCGGCAGTCCGTGACGGTCCAGCACGGGGGCGCGCCGTCGTCCGGCGGGAGGGAGGTGAGGAAGAAGTCGCCGCGGCGGAGGGCGGCGGAGACGTCCGGATCTGAGCGGCGCAGGGGGGCGAAGGAGGGGGAGGTGCTGACGTCGACCTCGAGGAAGATCCCGAGGAGGGGCGCCGGGTGGAGGGCGCGGAAGAGGCGGCGGAAGCGCCGGGAGGAGCGGACGGCGCCGAGCCAGGAACGGCAGGTGAGCGCGGCGCGGACGAGGGCCGGCAGGTTGGGCAGCCGGAGGAAGATCTCGAGGAGCTGGTCTTGGCCCAGCGAGGATATGGTTGTGGTTCCGTCAGCGGCGGTGGCGAGGGTGGTGGTGGTGGTGGTGGCGGCGGAGGGGATCGACGGAGGTTTCGCTGGCGCCGGCGGCGGCGGCGGCGGCAGTTCGCTGCTCATTGCTCGAGAGTGGAAGTCAGCGGAGAGTCTGGATCCGTAGTTGTTCATAGTACGAATGGACCAAGCCCATCATAGACTTCATGCTTTCAGCCCACGTACGCAATGGTCCAAGTAGTCCATGTAAATTTATTTCGGGAGCCAGCACCTTCACCTCCGAGACAGTGAGTCGGCACAATACGTTAAAATTGGCGAACTCACTATAGACATTCCATAGTTGACTGGAACGTCCTCCACCACTAAACGAATATCATCAGAAAAACTGTAATAAATTCAAAAAAATGCGAACAGTAGTGTCAAGTCTAGGACTTAGAGCTTGGTGGGTTGGTTCCATCACGAGGAACCTGATCATCTGAGCTACGCTCAGTTCACACTTGCACATGCATCTTAGAACCATAACTCAGATGAGGATCTATAAAGCAATTCTTCTTCATTAGCACTGCTACATGATGAAATGGTATAAATGTCAACTGATCTTTCTTAAGTGAGTCTGTATTTTGTTCCTTATAAGTGCTCACTGGTTGACGGTAAAACTATGTGGCATATTTCACCATCCAAGGAGGGAAAAATCATATAATAATCTGAAATAAAGTTAATCTATTTTTTATTTCCAATATTCCAAATTACCCTAGTATAAAATTCTTATATGCACCCGACACGTTATTCAAACTCCATTTATTAGAATTTTATGTCAATGTCAACTGATTTGGGTACACAATCACAAATCATGGTTTCCGGCCATCCTTTGTTAGCACGTTTTAAATGTCAACCTTAGCAACCTCAGTGTACTAAAGATATTTCTGCATTCCAAATTTTGGGTTACTATAAATATAACATTAAATACTACTAGTATACATAAATATTTGACATACAATTAACACATGTAAAAAATTTCACTATATCTTCAAGAAGGAAATAAATTCATGCATCCTCATCCATTTGCATTGATAGGATTTGATAGTCTACAAATTAATGTTGCACATCGGATTCGTCTCATTTAAAGGAAGATTATCATCACTATTTATTTGAGAACATTAAGAATTACCTTATTAGGAATAATACTCATTAAATACTACTAGCTGACGAAGCCTATATATATGATAAGTAGATGTCCTTCACCGAACGCAAGCCATCAATTGAGGAATTGACTACTGTTTCATTTTGTTGTTCTTGTGATCTGCGGTAATGAGAACAAGTCGAGAGAAACACCATTGATGGCACGAGGAACCATGGTACCCACCCTTCTGCTGCTGCTTCTGGCTATTTTCTGTGCGACCACCGTCGTCCACAGCAAGGAATGGAACGTGGGTCGCCAGGACGGATGGTTCTTCAGCATCTCCAATTGGGGGGACGACAAGCCAATCAAGGTCGGCGATGTGCTAGGTGAGAACTCTGAAGATCAAGTGATTAGCTATTTGTGAATTCTGATATGCAATCTTGTGTCTAACTAATGCATGTGTAGTGTTCAAGTACAAGGCAATTGCGCACAACGTGGTGCAGGTCTCAGAAGAAGACTACAACGCATGCACGGTCTCTCGCCCGTCGCCGACCTACCGCTCCGGCAATGACCACATTAAGGTCACCAGCAGTGGCAGATTCTTCTTCATATGTTATGTGAAAACTCCTTTACACTGTGAGAATGGCATGAAGATAGCCATCACTGTCCAATAGATAGACATGATCCCCCTTATGATACGTACATATGCGTGTCTTTGTACTAAGTCTTTAAGGTGCGATCACATGACAGAATGATGGCAGAAGAAATAAATTGATGCTTGGCTCAAGTCTCCTACTTGTTTAGTATCTTCAACATGTTTCTTTCAAGACTGATTCATTATGTATTCATGACACCTTGCTACAGCAACATCTATTGTTTATTTTTGAAGGGACCAATATCTGTTCGGAAGAGCCAGTGGAAGCATATCACTAGTGGAAGTATACGACTAGTTGGTTTTCACTTTAAGTGAAATGTCGATGAATTTAAGTAATTTCAGTGGACACTGAAATATTTACCTTTTGGACAATATTTTAGCAATTTCAGCAATACACATGAATTCAGATGTTTTTAAAGTATTTTTCAAAGTTTTCAAATATTATGTAAAATTTCAGGTGAATGTTTCGGCCCTCTGGGCAAAATGCAAACTAAAAACACTAAAACTCACTGTGTTTCTGTGATTTCGGTTGTGGCTGTAATATTTCTGAAACTGAAAGTAATAAAACACTAGATACAAGTTTCTTTCATTCAACTGTCAATACCTTGTGTTAGAATAATTCGAGGCCATCGTCGATCCGTCAAGGACAAGCAGTCACACAAGCGCGAACAATGACACGGCGATTTGTTAACGAGATTCATCAACATGGCTATATCTTCGGGACATGACTACAGGCACACCTCCCCATGTACCAAATCACATGATACAATCTGCGATAAGCCTCCAAAGCCACGAGACAGCGCTCCGACCGCCGCGCCACGGCCGGTCCGGTCATCCCTGCCATGGACGCCCGGACTGTCCCTCTCGTGATCTATGTCTTAACCTATAACTTATGTCTAGTCTATTTGGCTACCCGTGATGACTATATATAATAGTCCCGGGTTACACATGTCCGACTCAAACACATAATATACCGCTAATTACAAATCCAACTGTAGCTCAACCTATACATTGAATATTCAACACATTATTTTAACACCTTGAACATTAAGGAACATGCGAACTAGCCCCTTTACGGTGGTGGCTATTCGAATTGATCTCGGTCAACCAAACGAAGAGAAAGAGCTCCCACATACTCTATCTCAAAATACGTTTAGATACATCCATTTCTGCGACAAGTAATTCAGGACGGAGGAAGTATATGCCCTGATAGGGGGCACCAAACACAATTATGAAACTTGGTCCTGTCTTCCTAGAACCTACTACTATACAAGGAAAGGACCCCCTTCGAGTGTGTTAACGATTTCACTCTAACAACCAATCCCTTTTTGGACAGGACTCTGACAACCAATCCTAATTAGGTGCGGAGGGAGAGGAAGTCTGAGTACTATCGTTGGCCACCACAAGGACAACGTTGGTGGCATTCTGCAGCGCTACGCACCCTACTACTACCCCTTCCCCCTGACAAACACCACAATGTCAAAGGTTTACGAGTACCCCCATTGGCTCACCACGCGTGCATCGTTCAGGCACTAGACTGTGCCTTCCAACTGTAATAAGGACAAAATGCTTTCGGCAAGTTTTCATATGGTTATTCTTGCTCAACATAGGTATTGATGTTAAAGACCTAGAGCATGATTGATTTTACTTGGCCACCAAAAAGTGGCAAGTCTTGGAGTTTCCAATGTTTGGCATGCCAATATGTTGGCTACCAGTATCGAAGGGGAACTAGCAACAATATTGCAATGGACACTATTGAGGAGGACAAACCCCCCTCCATCGACACATCTCTTGGCGCAAGGGAAATTGTTCCTACGCCGCAAGGCTGCTCCACCACCTCTAGTTCTCTAGCATAGCTTAGTTCTGGACAGCGAAGCTCCGTCCGGTCAGTGGTTCCATATGCATGAATACCTACAGAGGCACCACACATTCGGTGCTCGATCTACAGATTGATTCGAGAGAAAAATTTCCGCGGCTCGGAGGTATAACCTAGCTATGGGAATCTGCATCAACGCGCTTCTCTAATGGTGAATATATTGATATTGATTTGGTATTGTTTACCTTCAGAATTTTCTATATAATATGCTTGGTCAAACTTACAAAGCGTTGACTTTTTGACTCGAGTAACTTTTACATAAGCGCTAATGACACAATTTCAGTGGAGCAATTGATTATCCAATTTGTTAGCGGCACGAACCGAATTTTCCTGATCCAAAAACTGCACAAGGGAATGTCTATTACCATCATGGGTTGGAAGGCGTTGTTAGAGGGGATAGAGAGGGAGATTGGTGGAATCGATGTTATTACCATCATGAGTAGAATGATCAACTTAGAATATAAGACAAGGTAGGGTAAGATGCTATGCTATCTACCTTTCCTAATAATTATAATACTCAACATCCCCCCGCGGTCACAACGGTAGCGGCGCAGACGGTGAGACTGGAGAAGAATCCGAAGGTAAGCTGATGCATCCCGAAAGTCGTGGCTGGAGTGAAAACCGACGAGGTTGCTCAAGCAATGCGACAGCCCTTTGTGCCGATGTCGAGGTAGACGAGAGTGTAAGGTGGTGTAGCCGTGTGAGTAACGCCGTGGTCGATGTCGATTCGGGTGGCCGGTGTCGAGATAGTCGCCAAGGAATCAAAATCGGTCCTCAATTTTTTTTAGAAAAAATCCCCAAATCCTAGTAGAAGAGAAGCGGACTGACGTACGGGCACGAATCCATGCCGAAACACTCGTCGCTCATCTCTCCGTCGTTTCAAGGCATCATGTACTGAACAATCTTTTTTTTTCTTAGGGGTGTACTGAACAATCTTTGATTGGTTTGTAATAACGAAGCAGCGGTGTTTATTATCAAATCAAATCAAAAAAGGAAAAAACGCGGCTGGTGCGTTCCGGTCCCGGACTCCATCTCTATTTCGGACCAAATTCATCATAGCTCGGCTCCATATATGTCTACCGAGGGGTGCACGTGTAGACTCTCGCAGCAGAAAGTACACGGAAAAAAAGTCACGCCGCGCCATCCCAATCCCAACCAAAAGAAAGTCACGCCACACCGTCCGTTCGCCAGCGATGAACCAGCCGGGGAAGTCCATGTCGCCGACGACGTCAATCCCGCCGTGGTCCGAACTTCCCCAGGAGCTCCTAGGCCTCATCATCGACCGCCTCCCTGGCTCCTCCGGTGACCGCGGTCTGCTATCCGCGGCGTGGTCTAAGGTTCGGCGGTTTCTTCTCTCCATGGCCTCTACCCGCGCCCAGTTCCGGGAGGCGTGCCGTCCTTCTCGGCACTCGGCCTCGGCTGACTGCGCTCGGTTCCGGGCGGTGTGTCGTTCATGGAAGACGGCGCTACGCGAGCACATGCGGGTTCCGGCGCCTCGGCAGGTGCCCTGGATCGTATTGTCGGATGGCTACTTGTTGACGCCCGACGGCACCGATCCCTTGTATCGGCTGCCCTCTTTGCCCGAGGATGCGACGTGCATCGGCTCCACGGATGAATGGCTCGCCATCGACCGCATCGGCCCCGGGAACCAGCATAGTTACTTCATGCACAATCCTTTCTCCGGCACGACTGTGCCGCTCCACGAGCTGCGGAATATCATCCGCGAGCGTTCCAAGTTTTTCAAGATCCACAAGGTGCTCATGCGGTCGACCCCTGATGACGTCATCGCCGTCCTGACCAACAACTGGAATTACCCACTCATCTTAATCCGGCCGGGAAAAGGGGCGTGGACACCCAAGCCACGAACGCCTCCCTATGTGTACATCATCGACATTGCCTTTCTCGGAGATGAACTTTATGGCATCACCCAGGCCTATGACCTTGTCTCCCTCGCTATCGCCTTCGACAGCAACGGGATACCCAGTGTTGCTGGCATTGACCGTCTCATCTGGCATACACCAATGGATTATCATTTTCATGTGTGGGACGATGATGAAGAAGACGGCGAGTATGAGCGCAAGATGGCCACGAATCCTGAGGCGAGTGAAGATGATGATGACAAGCGTGCCGTTTACGAACTGATGAAGAGCACTGGAGATAGCATGATTATGGACGCGGTACATTGGTGGGACGATGAGGAGGTGCCCCACGAACCCAAGGATCTCGTCACCGTAAGCTGGCACTTCGTGGAGTCGCGTGGAAAGCTACTCCTGGTGATGCGGCAATTGCAAATACCCGAATATACCATGAAATTCACTCGCAAGGTTCAAGTATTCGAAGCGAAGGTCAATGCAGGCGGGTGGGTGCCAGTTACTAGTGGGCTCGATGGTCAGGCACTTTTTATCAGCAGGCCCTTTTGCAAATCCATTCCTGCTCATGGGGAAATAGAAGCGGATGTTATCCATTTTGTTGACACAGGCGATATGTTCAACATGAGATCTCAAACCATGGGCCCACCAACGAGGGGCATTTATGATCGTTCCTCGACTTGGATATTTTTCTCAGAGCTGGTGGTTTAAGAATTATTTACATCACATATAACATTAGATGTAAAGGCAGCATGATGTGCCGGGCCTGGGGACATGTAAATTGTTTTACTTACTCTAGATCTTCTAGGCTATCAGAAACTCGCTCATTTTATTTTTTGCCAGAATAGTAGGACAGTTTTCAGACAAGTACATTTAACTAGTTTTCACATATCCCTTAATTTTTTTTAGTTCTATCATATAATTCACAAAAAAGCTTTATCTCTACTCCTAAAGGGGGACTTGCTAGCTTGTTTTTTTCCTCACCTCCCACCACCATCTATTTTGTTTGTTTTTTCGCCTCACCTCCCACCGCCATCTCCCACTCATTTTCTCCAAATCTTCAGGCTATCACAAACTAATGAATCCTACCACGTTAATTTTAATGTTTCTTTAGAAATAAATAGGACAATTCTCGAATAAGTACACTTTAATTAGTTTAACATATTCCCTTAAAAATAGTTTTATCATATATTTCACAAAAAGCTTTATCATATATGAGTATAAGTGAGAAGATGGACGGAGTACAAAAAACAGCGGGTCAGTGCTGCCCGCTGACTTGAAAATCATGTTCTCGCGTTATGGATGGATCGGAATGCAATGGGAAATTCTTCTTGCTACAAGGTTTTCTGTGCAAAAATTTGAGTTTTCAAAATTTTGATCTATGAAATGAATGTGAAAGTTCTTTGTAAGTTTGTTGGTTCGAATCATTGCATGGATTTTCTTCAAAACTATGATATATGAACTCGGTGTGGAAAATGTTGTAAATTTTGTTTTCATTGGAATTGTGTGATGCGCTGTTTTCACAAGAAAAAAATTCACCTCAAGTATAAGTTTTTTTTTGCGTTGTTCACACAACAAGTAACATTGTTTTTCTTGGGGAAAGGTCATAGGTTCTGTGGGACTTCTTGGATCTGAACCAATAGGCAGTTCATCCATTTATGGGTGTGCACATGATCTTGTTTGTGAAATTCAATTTAAGTCAATGGTTCTTATCCTAGTGGGACACTGAGAAGGGCCCCACGAACCCTAGGATCTTGTCAGCGTAAGCTAGCACTTCATGGAGTCATGTGGAAAGCTACTCATGGTGAGGCGGCAATTGCAAATACCTGAATATACCATAAAGTTCACTCGCAAGATGGAAGTGTTCGAAGGGAAGGTCAATGCAGGCGGGTGGGTGCCAGTTACTAGTGGGTTCAGTGGTCAAGCACTTTTTATCAGCAGACGCTTCTGCAAGTCTATTCCTACTCACGTCAAGGTAGAAATGGATGTTATCTATTTTACCAACACAGGCGATATGTTCAACATGAGATCTCAAACTATGAGCCCACCAATGAGGGACACTGATCACCGTTTCTCGACGTGGATATTTTTCTCAGAGCTGGTGGTTTAAGAATTATTTGCATCACAATTAAGATTAGATGTAAGGATCGCATGATGTGTCGGGCTTCGGGACATGCAAATCTTCTACGCTATGATAAACTAATGAATCCTACCACGTTAATTTTATGGGTTTTTTATTTTTCATTGGACTGATTACAATTCGGCTTTAGTCAAATTTTATAGCCATTTGATCTTGCTTTGAGATTCCCGATGAAGGATGTCTGTTTCCTATTAGGCAACTTACCTTTTCCAGTAGTCACTAACCACCTGTTGGGAATCTTTTTGCCTTTATATTTTACTTCCTTTGTTTCAAAATAAGTGACTCAACTTTGTACTAGTCACTTATTTTAGAACGGAGGGAGTATTAAGTTTCATTTCTCGACGTATCACTTGGTGCTAAGTAGCCATTGTACGACGGGAGAGAGAGCAGGTGATGGGAAGCGGGTTATTCTGTGGCGATTTCTGTTGCAAATTCCATGGCGATTTCGAGTACTAGGTTCCACTCCATTCGTGATTGCTGACTTTTGCTTTGCTCCTGTTGTGGATTGAACAACTGACGTGCTATTTGTCGTTGTTGGCTGCTCTAGTTTGTTATTTGGTTTTCTCGACAAAGGATGAATTTTATTGACTCAAAATAAAGCATCTAGTGGATACAAATACAATGAGTACACGTCCGGCCTCTCCACAGTTAGGATGCACAGCCAACACAAACACATACACACAAAAACGCTCTGGCAAAGAGCAAAGTCATACAAGATCAAAGCTATGCCTAGGCGAGAAAAAAAAACATGAAGCGATCAACAAACTACCACGATGACCATATCCGCACCAACCCTTTTTTTGACACCACAAGGGCTGCGAGGTTCTTCAACAATAACGCCTTTATGAATGGAACAGTGCTCAAGCGCCGCCATCATCGGATCCAACCACCAAGCCGAATCTAGGTTTTCACCCTGAAGAACATCTGAGCATGTCCGAGCAATGCCTTAAACAAGGTAACGATGCAAAACATTGTCATCGTCGGGTATAACCAACTTGGGCCAAACCTAGGTTTTTCACCTCGAAGCTCGAGATCTGGTACTTGAGAACCACCACAGATCAAAGTCAATCATATGTTGTCGCCATCGCTTTTCCACGATCCGAGCAGCTATATGTGCTAGATTAAAAATCTCGCCACCGAGCACAACCATACCCTTTGTGTCAAGCCAACGTCCATAGATTACATTCCCGAAGTAACTGGCCTGAGGATGTCTAGTTTGTTCTTTGATTGGTGATGTTCTTCCTTTTTCTACATCTTTTCGTTCCGCTTTTACCTTGTTTGCCCTCCCCAACTCCCCAATCATAGCTATGTGTTCATGTTTATGACATATTCGGGTTTTATAGCTTAGCAACTGGATTTTTTGGCCCCTGGTGGAGGAGCGATAGAGGTGGATGCGTTGGACGCGAGGTCACAGCTGCCGGCCAGGCGTGACGGAGTTGGATAGGGCATAGAGATGCAATCATAGTTACTAGCCTTATGGTTTAGAACACAACATACGATCTCGAGGTGGATCAACATGTACTCGATACTCCATCATCAATATAATCAAGTAGGGCGTAGGGTCTTACCTCTTCGAGAGGGCCCGAACCTGGGTAAACATCGTTCCCTTTGTCTCCTGTTCACCATCGATCCAAGATCTATAGGTCGGAACCCCCTACCCGAGATCTGCCGGTTTTAGTACCGACAATAACCAAAACATAGTCTAAACATGAAAATAGTTCATAGTGCATAACTGAAACATCAAAAACAAAGTTTACTGATTTCAGCATTGATCCACATATGCTCCACAAGATCATTGAGAAGATGCTTCATAAGATCATTAAAAAGTTGCATATGCACTTGTTGATCTTGAAGTTATTGATGCATCTTCAGAAAGTTGGCAATATGCTCCGCCTCTTGTTCTGGGAGGCGGACATATAAAGAGGGATTCCCAAATCATGGTTGTGTGCTTCTCCTTCACCCTCATCCCCGACAATTAGTTTGTGCAATATTAATTATGCAACAGGTCATGAGCTGACAAAATGTCTCCGCTTTCACAACATTGAAGCTTCACGAACAATACCCCAACGAGCTTGGAGTACTCCAGATGTTCTCTCCACATCCTTCCTAAAACCTTCTTACGCTTGTGCAAAAAGACATTGTTTCCTACCACGAGGACCCAATATAGTTCACAAACGTCATCTGTTGATGATAGATACCATCAACAAAAGTAGCATCACATGTTGTGGCCGTTGACGGTGTAGTTGCATGTGGAGCTTCCCCATCAAAAAGTCTATTGAACAAAAGAGATCATTGGAGCATACTAATGTCATTGTTAGAACCGGACGTGCCAAAGTAAGTGTGCCAAATCCACAAGTCCTTCCATGCCACTGCTTCTAGTATGATGGTGTCTTCTTTGATGTGACCTGTTGTGGCTGTTGACGGTGTAGTTGCATGCGGAGCTTCCCCATCAAAAGGTCTATTGAAGAAAAGGGATCATTGGAGCATATTAATGTCATTGTTAGAACCAGACGTGCCAAAGTAAGTGTGTCAAATCCACAAGTCCTTCCATGCCACTTCTTCAAGTATGATGGTGTCTTCTTTGATGTGACATTGGTACTACACACACAAATCTTTTGGCCAGTTCTTCCATTGTCAGTGCATGCAATCAACTGAAGCTAGCATACCTTGAGATCCTCTTGATGCTTCGGTTGCCAACAATTTTTCTGTGTCCACCATAGTTGGCTCTCTCCGGTACTCTGGTCTAAACACCTTCACCACAACGCGTGCAAATTGCCTTGTAGTGTTCAAGACCGCGGTCTCTCCCATCCAAATTTTAGTATTAGTTGCATCTACGGGCTTACCGTAAGCAAGAATCCTGAGAGTAGTTGGGCATTTCCGTAGAGGAGAGAAAGAATGTTTTCCGCAACAATGTTTCCTCCGCTTGAAGTTGTCATCAACCTTTGTTGACCCGCAAGTATACGGGATAGTTGTAGCCTCTTTCGATAAGTAAGAGTGTCGAACCCAACGAGGAGCTAAAGGTAGAACAAATATTCTCTCAAGCCCTATCTGCCACTGATACGACTCTACGCACGCTTAGTGTTCGCTTTACCTAGAACAAGTACGAAACTAGAAATACTTTGTAGGTGTTGTTGGATAGGTTTGCAAGATAATAAAGAAAGCGTAAATATAAACTAGGGGCTGTTTAGATAAAAATACAATAAAGTAAATATAGCGAGTGTGGAAAAGTGGTGGTAGGAGTTGTGAAATTGTCCCTAAGCAATTGACTACTTACTAGACCGATAATCACTATTGCAATTCTATTTGAGGGAGAGGCATAAGCTAACATACTTTCTCTTCTTGGATCATATGCACTTATGATTGGAACTCTAGCAAGCATCCGCAACTACTAAAGATTCATTAAGGTAAAACCCAACCATAGCATTAAAGTATCAAGTCCCCTTTATCCCATACGCAAACAACCTACTTACTCGGGTCTGTGCTTCTGTCACTCACGCCACCCACCATAAGCAAATCATAAACATATTGCAAACCCTACAGCGGGGATCCCTCACGCTTGCGCGACATGGAGAGCACCATAGGACAGCACCAATAATAAAACATGCAACTCAAACCAATCATAGCAATTCATCAATCACCGATAGGACAATGAAAATCTACTCAGACATCATAGGATGGCAACACATCATTGGATAATAATATGAAGCATAAAGCACCATGTTCAAGTAGAGGGTACAGCGGGTTGCGGGAGAGTGGACCGCTGAATATAGAAGGGGGAAGGTGATGGAGATGTTGGTGAAGATGGCGGAGGTGTTGGTGTAGATCGCGGTGATGATGATGGCCCCCCGACGGCGTTCCCGTGCAACCGGAAGCAAGGGGGAGAGAGCCCCCCTTCTTCTTCTTCTTCCTTGACCTTCTCCCTAGATGGGAGAAGGGTTTCCCCTCTGGTCCTTGGCTCCCATGGCTTGGGAGGGGCGAGAGCCCCTCCGAGATTGGATCTATCTCTCTGTCTCTCTCTGTTTCTGCGTTCTGGGATTCTGCCCTGGCACCGTTTCTTTTATATCTGGAGATCCGTAACTCCGATTGGATTGAAACCTTCGCCCAGATCTTTTTCCAAAAATTAGCTTTCTTGCGGCCAAAGAAGGGCATCAACCGGCTTACGAGTGGCCTAGGAGGGTGGGGGGCGCGCCCACCTGGAGAGGGCGTGGGCCCCTGTCTCGTGGCCACCTCGGGCACCGTCTCGTGTTGATTTTACTTCCCAAAAATCACAAATATTCCAAAATAATTCTCCGTCCGTTTTTATCCCGTTTGGACTCCGTTTGATATGGGGTTTCTGCGAAACATAAAACATGCAACAGACAGGAACTGGAACTGGGCACTGGATCAATATGTTAGTCCCAAAAATAATATAAAAAGTTGCCAAAAGTATATGAAAGTTGAATAATATTGGCATGGAACAATCAAAAATTATAGATACGACGGAGACGTATCAGCATCCCCAAGCTTAATTCCTGCTCGTCCTCGAGTAGGTATATGATAAAAAAGATAATTTTTTATGTGGAATGCTACCTAGCATAATCTTGATCATATATCTAATCATGGCATGAATATTAAGACATGAGTGATTCAAGGCAATAGTCTATCATTTGACATAAAAACAATAATACTTCAAGCCTACTAATAAAGCAATCATGTCTTTTCAAAATAACATGGCCAAAGAAAGTTATCCCTACAAAATCATATAGTCTGGCTATGCTCCATCTTCACCACACAAAATATTCACATCATGCACAACCCCGATGACAAACCAAGCAATTGTTTCATACTTTCGACGTTCTCAAACTTTTTCAACTTTCACACAATACATGAGCGTGAGCCATGGACATAGCACTATAGGTGGAATAGAATATGATGGTGGGGGTTATGTGGAGAAGACAAAAAGGGAGAAAGTCTCACATCGACGCGGCTAATCAACGGGCTATGGAGATGCCCATCAATTGATGTCAATGCGAGGAGTAGGGATTGCCATGCAACGGATGCACTAAGAGCCATAAGTGTATGAAAGCTCAACAAAAGAAACTAAGTGGGTGTGCATCCAACTTGCTTGCTCACGAAGACCTAGGGCATTTTGAGGAAGCCCATCGTTGGAATATACAAGCCAAATTCTATAATGAAAAATTCCCACTAGTATATGAAAGTGATAACTCAAGAGACTCTCTATATGAATAACATGGTGCTACTTTGAAGCACAAGTGTGGTAAAAAGATAGTAGCATTGCCCCTTCTCTCTTTTTCTCTCTTTTTTTTATTTGCTTTCTCTTTTTTTTTCTTTTTTTTGGTCCTTCTCTTTTTTTTGGCCTTTCTCTTTTTTTATTTTTTTTATTTTTTTTTCGTCCGGAGTCTCATCCCGACTTGTGGGGGCATCATAGTCTCCATCATCCTTTCCTCACTCGGGCAATGCTCTAATAATGATGATCATCACACTTTTATTTACTTACAACTCAATATTACAACTCGATACTAGAACAAAGATATGACTCTATATGAATGCCTCCGGCGGTGTACCGGGATGTGCAATGATCTAGCGTAGCAATGACATCAAAAAACGGACAAGCCATGAAAACATCATGCTAGCTATCTTATGATCATGCAAAGCAATATGACAATGAATGCTCAAGTCATGTATATGATGATGATGAAAGTTGCATGACAATATATCTCGGAATGGCTATGGAAATGGCATGATAGGTAGGTATGGTGGCTGTTTTGAGGAAGATATAATGAGGCTTATGTGTGATAGAGCGTATCGTGTCACGGGGTTTGGATGCACCGGCGAAGTTTGCACCAACTCTCGAGGTGAGAAAGGGCAATGCACGGTACCGAAGAGGCTAGCAATGATGGAAGGGTGAGAGTGCGTATAATCCATGGACTCAACATTAGTCATAAAGAACTCACATACTTATTGCAAAAATTTATTAGCCATCGAAACAAAGTTCTACGCGCATGCTCCTAGGGGGATAGATTGGTAGGAAAAGACCATCGCTCGTCCCCGACCGCCACTCATAAGGAAGACAATCAATAAATAAATCATGCTCCGACTTCATCACATAACGGTTCACCATACGTGCATGCTACGGGAATCACAAACCTCAACACAAGTATTTCTACTAATCCACAGTCGCCCACTAGCATGACTCTAATATCACCACCTTTATATCGCAAAACTATTGCAAGGAATCAACTACATCATATTCAGCGATCTACAAGTTTATGTAGGATTTTATGACTAACCATGTGAATGACCAATTCCTGTCATCTCTCTAAATAGATATAAGTGAAGCAAGAGAGTTTAATTCTTTCTACAAAAGATATGCCCACGCTCTACCAAATATAAGTGAAGCAAAAGAGCATTCTACAAGTGGCGGTTTTCTATGTGAAGAGAAACAGGCAATCCAAACTTCAAATGATATAAGTGAAGCACATGAAGCATTCTATAAAGCCATACTCAAAAAATTTAAGTGAAGTGCAATGAGCATTCTAGAAATCAACCAAGGACTATCTCATACCAGCATGGTGCATAAAATAAAAATGAAAACTAAGTGCAAAAGACGCTCCAAGACTTGCACATATCGCATGAACGAAACGAATCCGAAAACATACCGATACTTGTTGAAGAAAGAGGGGATGCCTTCCGGGGCATCCCCAAGCTTAGACGCTTGAGTCTCCTTGAATATTTACTTGGGGTGCCTTGGGCATCCCCAAGCTTGAGATCTTGCCTCTCTTCCTTTTCCTCATATCGAGACCTCCTCGATCAAACACTTCATCCACACAAAACTTCAACAGAAAACTCGGTAATATCCGTTAGTATAATAAAGCAAATCACTACTCTAAGTGCTGTTGCAAACCAATTCAATTTTTTTTTTGCATTGTGTCTACTGTAATATAGCTTTTCCATGGCTTAATCCACTGATCGGAATTGATAGTTTCATCAAAACAAGTAAACTATGCATCAAAAACAGAATCTGTCAAAAACAGAATAGTCTGTAGCAATCTGAACAATCACCATACTTCTGGTACCCCAAAAATTCTAACCAAATTAGGAAAAATAAACAATTTGTACAGAAAGACAGTGCAAAAAGAATCAGAACCATTTGACGTTCTAGTTAAAAATGTAAAATCGCGCACTACAGCCAAAGTTTCTGTCCTGCACCGTACAAACCAACAAGCATTGTAAACATCCTAAAGGCAAACCTTGGCACATTATTTTTATAATACAATGTAATTGTACAAGGGGATAATTATTTTTGATGAAAAGTTTCTGTAATCAAGATTCACAAAGTTTCCGTGAGCATGAACAAAGTTCAAGGAGCTCTCCCACTTCAACAATGCTTGTCTTTCTCACTTTCACTTTCCTTTTTTGAAAAGTTTTGGGTTCCCCTCTTTATTTTTTTGTTTTTAAACTATATGAAAGCACTCAAAAGAAATAAATGACTCTCTAAAACTTCTGGGTTGTCTCCCTGGCAGCGCTTTCTTTAAAGCCATTAAGCTAGGCATATAGTGCTCAAATAATGAATCCACCCGGATCCCAAGGTATATCAAAGCCAATTTTAATTAACAATGATTTGTAATTTACTACTGAGCACAAAGTAACATATATCATGCAACAACGAAGTCTAACTCTCTTCCTATGCATCGGCATGTCATAAAAGAACAATTCATGCACACATAGTAAAGGCCAATGCATAGTATAAGCAGTTTCTTGCAATTCTATCATATTGGAAACATAGAGAGGTGGAGACATAGTTCCTCTCTCATAATAATTTCAAGTAGGAGCAGCAAGCACATGCATATTACATTCATCAAAATTATCATGTGCAATGGTAAAAGGCAACCCATCAATATAATCCTTAATAAGCACAAACTTCTCCGATATAGTGTAGTCGGGAGAATTCAAAAAGATAATAGGACTATCATGCGTCTAACATAAGGAACTATAGCAAGTTCATATCCATAAGCATAATTCATATTGGCATCTTGGCCACAAGCATAGCAAGCATCATCAAAAAGGGGTAATTCAAGAGAATCAACGGGATCATAACAATCATCATAGCAATCATCCTTCGGTAAGCACGGAGGGGAATTAAACAATGTATGAGTTGAAGAGTTACTCTCATTAGAAGGTGGGCACGGGTAGCTAATCCGCTCTTCCTCCTTTTGTTCTTTGCTCTCCTCATCATTTTTTTCATCCAATGAGCTCACAGTTTCATCAATTTCTTCTTCCATAGACTCCTGCAAAATATTAGTCTCTTCTTGGACAGCGGAGAATTCCTCAATATATGGTTTAACATAGGCATTAGAAGCATAATTATTATAACAATATTCAAGTATGGAAAAAAATTCAGATTTGTAGAGAGTAGCATCATACTTTTCAATCAAAGAAGCAATTTCATAAGCACCCTTAAAAGCAACAAATTCTTCAATTTGTTGAACATCATAGTAATTATAAACACCCTTAATATACGAAGATACGATTCCATTATCACTAGACAAGCATTGATAGGGAAGGTGTTTCTTAGGGTTTTCAGAACAACAAGTAAAATCATATAGTTCACATAAAGTCCAAGCATAGCATTGCAAACGATGAATTTGATCCAGTAAAAGTTTCCCCTTTTCAGATATACGGTGTCGCACATAACAAGCATGCTCATCGAAGGATTTGCCCTCAACTAAGCTAGTTGGGGTTTCAGCACGAGCACATAGGGATCAAAGATGATCCAAGTAAAAAGCTTCAGCAGTGTGATAGATTTTGAGTGGTTCTTCAACCATTGGTTCAGTAGGTACAACTATTTTTTTTGGTATTTTGCATTTCCTACCCATAACTAAAGATAGAAAACAACTAAGAACAGCAAATAAAAATTACTTAGTGATAAAGCAAACAAGCACACACGAGAATATTCACCCCATGCTATGACTCCCCGGCAACGGCGCCAGAAAAAGGTCTTGATGACCCGCAAGTATACGGGATAGTTGTAGCCTCTTTCGATAAGTAAGAGTGTCGAACGCAACAAGGAGCTAAAGGTAGAACAAATATTATCTCAAGCCCTATCTGCCACTGATACGACTCTACGCACGCTTAGTGTTCGCTTTACCTAGAACAAGTATGAAACTAGAAGTACTTTGTAGGTGTTGTTGGATAGGTTTGCAAGATAATAAAGAAAGCGTAAATATAAACTAGGGGCTGTTTAGATAAAAATACAATAAAGTAAATATAGCGAGTGTGGAAAAGTGGTGGTAGGAGTTGTGAAATTGTCCCTAAGCAATTGACTACTTACTAGACCGATAATCACTATTGCAATTCTATTTGAGGGAGAGGCATAAGCTATATTTCACAATCATAGCAATTCATCAATCACCGATAGGACAATGAAAATCTACTCAGACATCATAGGATGGCAACACATCATTGGATAATAATATGAAGCATAAAGCACCATGTTCAAGTAGAGGGTACAGCGGGTTGCGGGAGAGTGGACCGCTGAATATAGAAGGGGGAAGGTGATGGAGATGTTGGTGAAGATGGCGGAGGTGTTGGTGTAGATCGCGGTGATGATGATGGCCCCCCGACGGCGTTCCCGCGCAACCGGAAGCAAGGGGGAGAGAGCCCCCTTCTTCTTCTTCTTCCTTGACCTTCTCCCTAGATGGGAGAAGGGTTTCCCCTCTGGTCCTTGGCTCCCATGGCCTGGGAGGGGCGAGAGCCCCTCCGAGATTGGATCTATCTCTCTGTCTATCTCTGTCTCTGCATTCTGGGATTCTGCCCTGCCGCCGATTCTTTTATATCCGGAGATCCGTAACTCCGATTGGATTGAAACCTTCGCCCAGATCTTTTTCCCAAAATTAGCTTTCTTGCGGCCAAAGAAGGGCATCAACCGCCTTACGAGTGGCCCAGGAGGGTGGGGGGCGCCCACCTGGAGAGGGCGTGGGCCCCTGTCTCGTGGCCACCTCGGGCACTGTTGGGGATATTACTACTAGGTATAAACCAGCCGAGGAAGCCGGGTTATCCCCATAATAGACTATTTATATTTGAAGCCCATGAAGACAAGGAATAAAGCGGTTTACTACAGAGGCTCAAAGGCTCAAAAGTAGATTAGGGCCTGTAGCTATAAGCCGCCATATGACATATGACTTGTATTGTAAGATATGACAAAGTAGAGACCGAGCCGGTATGTGTATAAACCGGCATCAAGACTCTGTAAGCCGGCGGGCGTCGACTTGTGTATATAAAGGCACGACCCGGCGGTGGTTCAGGGACAAGAAACAAACAGCTCGAGATCTAGGTAAAGCGATTCCGCTCCCTGATCATCGAGACTACAGGAATTCCACCACAACTAGACGTAGGCTTTTACCTTCATCGTAAGGGGCCGAACTAGTATAAAACTCTCGTGTCCCCTGTCCGGCTTAACCCCTTTAAGCTAACCCGTTGCGATGGCTCCACGACTAAGTCCTTTCGCTAGGACATCTGCCATGACAAACCCACGACAGTTGGCGCCCACCGTGGGGCTATCACGCGATGGTTTCGAGTTCTTGAAGGGCAACTTTGAAGGGCTCAAGGGATACGCCGTGGGCCGCATGACCAAGAGTCGTCGCGGCAAGCTCTACATCGACGACGCAGGCTGGGGCCCCGAGGCCGGCTCAATTGAGTATGGGTACCGGGTCCCCTTTGGAGGAATTCACGTCTTCATTGGCAAGATCGGCGAACCGGGCCCTGAGCCGAACATCTGCACCGACCTCGTCGAAACGGCTCAGCGTGCAAGTCCTGCCCGGGTTCAGCCCGCCATGAAGCGTGCGTTCGTAGGATTCATCAATGGTGCGGAGCTTGAACCGGCGTCCCGTGGTGAGACCGTCGTCTACTCAGATGGCGAGTCATCTACCGGAGAGACCGAGTCACTGTACCAACTGCAAGATGGCCAGTTTGGGGGCTGTTCTGATGGCGACAGTATTCCGGACCCCCTTGAACCGTCGAACCGGGTTGCGATCTTCATGGCGGGAACTCAGCCCACGTTGCAATCTTCAGCCGCGGCAGCAATAATTTCCGGATCGGCGACCGGGGCAGGAGGCTCCGCGCGCCGGCCGGCCCAAATCTTGTCCGGTTTATTGGACGCCTGGACGACCTTACTGACCACCCAAGTTACCACCGACACCCAAGATCACCATAATACGGAGGTGGCTAAGCTGCAGGATCAGATAACTCGGGCTAAGGAGGACTTAGCGGCTGAAGAAACCAAGATGGCTGAGGAGCGGGCCGCTTTAGAAGCACAAGCACAGCGGATTCAGGCGGAAAATTATCGACTTCTGTTGGATCAGAACGCTTCAAACGACGTGTTGAGGAGAAGGCATCGGTCACGGCTGCCACCGGTTTATGAGGCAATGAATCTCTTTGGAATGCCAGGAGCAGGAACCAGTAATCCGGCAGCGGTGAACCTGATTGAGACGCCGAGGACCGGTGCGCCGGATCAACCACGAGTGATGGACCCGCCTCGACGGACCCATGACCCACCGCAGTATCTACCGGCACCGCCGGGTCACTTCTCCACCCCTTTGGATAACATGATTGCCGCCGCATCAAGATTGGCCGCTATTCCAATGGAAGGTGAGTCCCCCGCAGCGGTTGAGACGCGGCGCGCCAGGGATCTTCTTCAGACAGCTATGGTGCAGCAACAGGCCTATTCTTATAGTCGAGATAGGATTCATTCAACCCCATGCCCGAGCCGGAGTTATAGCAGGCACATTGATGAACCGGCCGTGTCAAGCAGTGCGCGGAACCGAGACGCCCCTCAGGATGTGGTGGACCATGGCAGAGCACGTCGAGAAGCCGAGTTAGTGGCACAGGATCGTCAGTTCACTCCGGTTCATCCGACAGCTTCCGTGGAATGAGGCCTTACTTTTAGTTCTTGGGGAGTGCCCTGCCTCGTCTCCGCTTTGCGTAATGTGCGACTGCCCAAGGATTTCAAGGGCCCCCGTAAGGTGCCTAACTACACCGCTGATGTGGCCCCTGAGTCATGGATCGAGAGTTATGAGATGGCAATGGAGATGCTAGATGTGGACGAAGCGGCATGCGCGAAATATTTCGCTATGATATTGGATGGAACAGCTCGCACGTGGTTGAAAAGTTTACCAGTTAATTCCATCGGATCATGGGCCGAGCTAAAAGCCCGGTTTATAGCCAATTTCAAGGACACATGCAAGCAGCCCATGTCTATTGTGGATTTAGCCGCCTGTGTCCAGGGAGAAGGCGAGTCAACCACCCGTTGGGTACGCCGGGTCTCAGAGATCTTGCATTCATCGGATTGCATCAGACCTGATTCAGCAATTTTGACATTGGAGGGTAATTGCCATTTTCAACCTTTGAAATTAAAGCTGGGACGGCTCAAGCGTCACTGCAATGACATGGGAACACTTATGGCTGCTTTGGTTAAGTATGCCGATTCTGATAGTACCAAGGACCCCGAGTCTGATGATGACAAACCGGGGAAGGGAAAGAAGCACGGCAACACCAAGGGGCAGCAGCATAACCCGATGGGCCACAATAATAATGGTAAGCGGAAAGCAGATCATAATTCAGATTTTTTGGCTAACACCAATACGCAGGGTAATGGTCAGCGTCGTAAGGGAAAACCGCCCCCAAGAAGGGGAGAACCCAGTCCTAATTCGGAGCGTCTGAATTATCTGTTGAACCAGCCATGCCCGAAGGATAGCACGCAGGAGAAAACGGCCACGCACCTCTGGAAAGATTGTTATATCATGCGAGAGTTCAAAAATTCAGATTTCTTCCGGAATGATAATGGACCGTCCGGTGGTTCAGGATCCGGATCCTACGGGCCGGGTCATGGAGGAGGCAACTCCGGTTCAGGTTTCCAGGGCAATCAGGGTGGACATAGCAGTCAAGGCAATCAAGGCCATCAACAGGGACAGCAACAACAGCAGTCAGGATACCAAAGTCACCCGAAGCAGTTGAATAGTGGACAATACCACGTCTTCACCACTAGCCTGTGCAAACGTGATCAGAAGCTTCATAAACGGGCGGTGAATTCTGTTGAACCGGCGGTACCCCGTTACTTATGATGGTCCGAACAGCCGATTGTGTGGAGTCGAGAGGATCACCCGCCCCGGGTTGACAATCCGGGTCATCTGGCGTTAGTGGTGGCACCTCAGGTTGGAGGTTATAAGTTCACTAAGGTGCTCATGGATGGAGGAAGCAGTATCAACATCTTGTATTATGACACCTTCCGTCGTATGGGGTTGACAGATAAGAATCTTAAACCGTCGAATACTGTTTTTCATGGTGTGGTGCCTGGCAAATCAGCTTATCCGGTTGGTAAAATAGCTCTGGAGGTCGCTTTCGGAGATGAGTATGACTCGAGATCAGAGACATTAACTTTTGAAGTGGTGAAAATCCAAAGCCCGTATCATGCCCTGTTTGGACGGCCGGCTTATGCCAAGTTCATGGCACGACCCTGTTATGTTTATCTGCAGCTCAAAATGCCGGGTCATAAGGGGACCATTACAGTACATGGGAGCCGCAACATCGCTTTGGAGTGTGAGGAAGGTGATGCGGCCTATGCTGAGTCGGTTTGTGCAGTGGAGGAGTTGAAGTTCTATAAGGACAACGTTGATCCGGCGGACATGACTTCTTTGAAGAAACCCACTACGGAGCATGATCCGGCATTGAAGTTTAAATCGGCTGATGAGACTAAGATGGTTGATTTTGTGCCTGGCGATTCATCCAAACAGTTCATCATCAGTGCAAATCTGGATCCAAAATAGGAAAGCGCGCTCATCGAGTTCATCCGTGAGAATCGGGATATCTTTGCATGGAAGCCTTCTGACATGCCAGGTGTACCGAGGGAACTCGCTGAGCACACCCTTAACATTGATCCCAAGTTTAAACCGGTCCGATAGTTCCTTCGCCGGTTCAATGAAGAGAGGCGCAAGGCTATTGCTGAGGAGGTAGCCCGGCTCTTAGTAGCAGGGTTCATTGTTGAAGTTTTTCATCCGGAGTGGTTGGCTAATCCGGTGCTGGTACTTAAGAAGAATGGTACCTAGCGTATGTGTGTGGACTACACAGATTTGAACAAAGCGTGTCCAGCTGATCCTTTTGCCCTCCCCCGTATTGATCAAATCATTGATGCTACGGCGGGTTGTGAGCGTTTGAGATTTCTGGATGCTTATTCGGGTTATCATCAGATCAAGATGGCAGTTAAGGACCAGGAGAAGACAGCTTTTATAACTCCCTTTGGAGCCTTCTGTTATGTATCTATGCCCTTTGGGCTCAAGAGTGCCCAGGCTACCTATCAGCGTTGTGTTCAGAATTGTCTTCATAATCAAATCGAGCGCAACGTTCATGCTTATGTGGATGATATTGTGGTGAAGTCCAGGAAGGAGGAAACGTTAATAGAGGACTTGAAGGAGACCTTTGAGAATCTCCGGGTTTATAAGATGATGCTCAACCCGGCCAAGTGCGTTTTTGGTGTGCCAGCAGGCAAGCTTTTGGGCTTCCTAGTGTCTAACAGGGGTATTGAGGCTAATCCGGAGAAGATCAAGGCTATTACTTCACTGGCTAAACCGAAGTGTATCAATGATGTTCAGCGCCTGGCAGGCCGGATTGTAGCTTTGAGCCGGTTTATCAGTCGTCTTGGAGAGAAGGCCATCCCTTTATATCAAATGCTGAAGAAAACAGATAACTTTGTCTGGAGTGATGCGGCTAATGAAGCATTTGAGGCTCTAAAGCGGCAGCTTGCCGAACCCCCTGTTCTTGCTGCTCCCATTGATAAGGAACCATTGCTGTTATATGTGGCTGCTAATGCCCGGGCTGTCAGCGTGGCTATTGTGGTGGAGCGCTAGGAGGCAGGAAAGGAATATCCGGTTCAACGGTCGGTTTATTATATCAGTGAGGTGCTCATCGAGTCAAAGCAGAGATATCCACATTGGCAGAAGCTTGTATATGGGGTTTTTATGGCGAGCCGGAAGCTGAAACAGTACTTTTAGGGCCATCCTATTACTGTGGTCAGTTCTGCTCCTTTGGGAGATATCATCCATAACAGAGAGGCGACTGGCCGGATTGCTAAGTGGGCTATTGAGCTTGGGCCTCACGGATTAAAATATATGCCTCGCACGGCCATCAAGTCTCAAGCACTTGTGGATTTCATCAATGACTGGACAGAGTTGTAGGTGCCGGAGGATAAACCGGATAACACATACTAGACGATTCATTTCGACAGATCCAGGCAATTGGAGGGCTCGGGGGCTGGAGTGGTTCTTACTTCCCCTCGAGGTGACAAATTTTGTTATGTTCTCCGCTTGATGTTTCCCTGTACTAACAATGCAGCTGAGTATGAGGCCCTGCTCCATGGTCTGCGGATGGCTAAAGAGATGAACCTGAGCCGGGTTAAATGTTTTGGTGACTCGGACCTGGTGGCTCAACAAGTCTCCGGCACTTGGGATTCCAAGGATCCTCTCATGGCAGCATATCGTCGAGAGGTGGACACTGTTGCAGGTCACTTCAAAGGTTATCAAGTTGATCATGTGGACCGGCGAAAGAATGAAGCGGCAGACGCCTTAAGCCGGTTGGGCTCCCAGCCTAAACCGGTGCCGCCCAATATTTTTCTTGATGTTCTGCATAACCCGTCGGTCAAGCTACCCACGGAGGAGGATTTAGCTGTTCCTGATCCGGAGGCTCAGTTGGTGGCGGCGCTCCACGTAACCCCGGATTGGACCATCCCGTACTTGGCGTATATGAACCGGGGTGAGTTACCAGAGGATGAAGTGCTGGCCAGGCAGATAATCCAGCGTTCTAAGTCCATGACTATTGTCAATGGCGAGCTACATCATTGCAGCGTCTCAGGGGCTTTTCAACGTTGTGTTTCTCCTGAGGAAGGCCGTGAAATTTTACGTGAAATCCACGAAGGTGATTGTGGTCATCATGCCAGTTCAAAATCCCTTGTGGCCAAGGCTTTTCGTCACGGTTTCTATTGGTTGACGGCTCATGCTGATGCTGAGGACTTGGTCAAAAGGTGCGATGGCTGTCAGAAGTTTGCACGCCGAGCTCATGTTCCGGCCCAGGAGCTGCGGATGATTCCGATCACTTGGCCGTTTGCAACCTGGGGGCTTGATATGGTTGGGCCCTTTAAGAGATCTAAGGATAAGAAGACCCACCTTTTGGTGGCGGTTGATAAGTTTACCAAGTGGGTGGAAGCAGAACCAGTTAGCAAGTGTGATGCAGCCACGACGGTCCAATTCATGAAGAAGGTCATATTCCGCTTTGGTTTTCCACACAGCATTATAACAGACAATGGCACGAATCTTTCCAAGGGTGCTATGGAGGAGTTCTGTCAAAGAGAGCACATTCGTCTTGATGTGTCTTCAGTAGCCCACCCCCAGTCTAATGGCCAAGCGGAGAGAGCTAATCAGGAAATCTTGAAGGGCATCAAGCCCCGGCTTATGGTTCCTCTGCAAAGGACGCTGGGTTGTTGGGTGGAAGAGTTGCCTTCCGTTTTATGGAGCATTAACACTACCCCGAATAGATCTACGGGTTATACACCCTTCTTCATGGTTTATGGAGCGGAAGCAGTCCTCCCAAGTGATATGCGCCATGACTCGCCTCGAGTGGCAGCTTATGTTGAAGCGGATAATGAAAAAGCACGCCAAGACGCATTGGACCTGTTAGATGAGAAACGGGACATAGCGGCGGCTCGTTCGGCGATTTATCAGCAAGACCTGCGGCGTTATCACAGCCGCCGGGTTAAAACCCGAACTTTTCAAGAAGGCGACTTGGTGCTCCGGCTTATCCAGGATCAGACCGACATGCACAAGTTATCCCCACCTTGGGAAGGGCCCTTTGTGGTCAGCAAGAATCTGAACAACAGATCATATTACCTCATTGATGTTCGAGAGCATAAGGACTCACGCAAGTCAGAAGAGGAGACGATCCGGCCGTGGAACATAGCTCATCTACGGCCTTACTACACCTGAGCCATGGGCTCCTATCATGTACATATTTTGACAATGTATATATTATGATCAATATAATAAACCGGAGCCCCAGCTAAAGCGGGGTATCCGTTGTTTTTTCTCATATCATGAGTGGTTACACGGAAGTTTCTGTTTACGAAGCGGCGTCCGGTTTACCCCTTGATTCAGCTTCTACAGCTGTCTATTCATATAAGTCACTTGGGGGCTTGGTCGTGTTCGAACCATAGCTACACCTCTTGGCTGGCTCAAAAGCCACGATAGTAAGTCACTTGGGGGCTTGGTCGTGTTCGAACCATAGCTACAACTCTTGGCTGGCTCAAAAGCCACGATAGTAAGTCACTTGGGGGCTTGGTTGTGTTCAACCATAGCTACACCTTTTGGCTGGCGCAATGCCATTACTTGGGGGCCAAAGAGTGTTGTCAAGAACAACTCAAACATAGGCACCCACTGAGCACAGCTCAAAACGTTGCTTGGGGATTCTTTGCTATCACAATGAACAAAGAAATCTACACTTGCAATGGGCTATCAAGCCGTGGCTTGGAAGCCTGGTGTATACACCTAAAACCCTGGGTTAACCTGCCTTCATTAAGTAAGTCACTCTGCCCAGGTAAACCTGGTATGACCCGCCAACTTGACAAGTCAATCGTATATGACCCTGAACTTGTCAATGATAGACCGGCGATTGGTTAAAGATTGAGGACCATCTTAAAAGGCTTTGTAAAACGGTTTAACTCAGTGGCCTGGCAGCCCATGAAAAGCCTCGCATTTGGGCCTGGCAGCCCTTGAAAAGCCTCGACTATAAGTTTTTCTTTGGTTTTTTGACAACTTTTTTCTCCCTTATTAAGGTTTTGAGCTGAACCGGCGTCCAATGGCCCGGTCTGACTATAAGTCATCAGTACAAACTGGTGTTCATTTAACCCGGCCTAGAATTCACTATAAGTTGCCAAGATGATCATCTGGTGTTTATCATAACCCGGCATGACTTATTGTATACCAGCATAACATGGTTTGGGTCATCACCGTCATTACAAGAACATTGGTAAAACCAACAAGGTGATTCAATATCACAGGTATGATATATTTCATATTTCATTATTTAAAGCTCTGGTTATAAACCGTGGCTGTATATTGGGTATTATGACCCGTCCGGGGATAAACCGCCAGGACAGTTCTTCAGTTTGTTTGGTGCAGCAATAGGGTTGTATAAAACTGAGAAGAATCATAAGCAAATATGGCATGACATATTAACAATATTGTGCACGATAAGTATGCGCGATGGCATATCAGATCAGAAGTTCAAGCTAGCCTATTACAAGGCGTTTTGACTGCCCAAAAGAATGATTGTTTTTCACAAGGACAACAATAGGCACAAGATAAACCGTTTTCCGGATTATGATTCTGCATCAGGCTGATGTGAAGGTTGCGGATCTTCTTGCGCCGGTTCATCCTCCTTCTCTCCACCCAGTGGCTGGAAGTCAATAGTTGTCCAATCAATTCCTGTTAAGGCTTGAAAGACAGCTTCCTCGTGTATAAGTTCAGATGGTTCAACATCAGGAGCGTAAGTGTGCTTACGGATCGGCGGGATCAGATTTTCCACGTCATAAGTTGGAGCACTTATCCGCTTGCCGCTGGCATCATACACATTCTGATAAATTGACAATTAGTGTCTTCAGCCAACTTACTTGCCAGTGGTCGCATCTCTCTTGTGATGGCCCGGAGATCGTCATTGTTGAATTCTGAACCGTCCTCCTTCTGGCTTGGGTAGCCGTTTCCAACATCTTCCGGATCAAGGTCAGAGATCCAGGCCTTGGCGCGCGTCAGTGCAGTAAGGGCACCGGACCTAGCAGCGGATTTCTTCAATTCCACAATCCGGGCAGGCATCATAGACAATTTTTCCAGTGTTTCCTTGATGAGCGACGGGGCGGATGGTTATTGGAAGCTGCGCAGATGGCTCGTTGAGCACCGGTATACAGCTGTTCTACCAAAGTATAGACGGCCTTTAATTTTTTCCGCATGTCTGCGCCAAGATGAGTAACACGGCTACCTGCAAAAGGATCAAATTATTATTAAACCGGAAGTTTTTATAACTGGTGTTGTTGTATATTGGTGAAGAGAGTGTTACCAAAGATGGCAGAGGTCATGGCGTCAATCTGCCGCTTCAAACTGCTCAGTTCCTCTGCCACCGGTTTAAGAGCATTTTCTGCTTCTTCTGCCCGTTTTAACAAGGTGGCTTTTTCAGTTTCCCAATCTGCCCGTTCGCTTTTGAAGAATTCCTTCAGCTGCTCCATGGTTGTTAAAGCGGTGGTCATCTCGCTTTTCACTTTGCAAGTTTCATCTTGCTGGGATTTGATGTTTCCTTGGAGGTCAGTGATTTGGGAGTCTTTTTTGGACAACTCAGCCTGCAAAATACAGATAATGAGTTAGTATCATGATATTGAAGTCCCAAGCACATAACAAGTTATCTACTTGACACTTGGGGGCTAATGCGGATTGCTTCTTATCAACTGTTAATTTAAAGTCTCAAGCACATAACAAGTTATCTACTTGACACTTGGGGGGCTAATGCGTATTTGCTCAAATTCAGACAGTTTGTCATAATTACAAGAGGGGAAAATAGCAAGATGTACCGGTTGATTCTAAAGATATAAACCGGTTCATGGGGGCTACACCGGCACAATTTAAACATTGATTCTATTTCAAGACCCGGTTCAAACCAATGTTATGAATCGGCCCATGGGGGCTACTGGAGTTGATACTTTGGACCACTTCTAACAAATGGAATATTTATGCAAAGGGAAAAGTGATATTTACCTCATATCGTTCCTTCATCAGGCCTACTAAACCGGCTTCAAAGTCGCGGCTTGTATACAGGCGGTTTAAAAAACCAGAATGAAGATCTTGAGCGCTGAAGTTGGCATAGCTGGATAGCTCGGATTTCCATTTCCCTTTGTCCATAGCAGAAATTTCTTCTTTGGCGCTATGTTTTGATAAAGCGACCGGACGACCAGGGGAGCTGAAGCCAAGGCCAGTTACGACAACATCATCGTCCGTAGTCTTAGCAGGGCTTGGCGGTTTATCAGATGCCTTAGCTGGACTCGGCGGGTCAGCAGTCGGACTTGGTGGATCAGCTGATTGGCTTGTTGGATTTGTTTCCACCGGTTCAACAAGTGGGTCAGTTGACTGAGGTTCCGGATCATCAGTAACAGTGTTAGCCTCTGGATCAATAGCCTCTGGGGTCTTCTCCGGTTCAATATCCGATTCATGGTCGGCTGGCTTATTCAATTTAGCTTTCTTGCTGGGTCTGGCTTTGGCACTGAAAAGAGCAGACACGAAAATCAGTATGATAAGATAAATACAAGGCTAAAAAGTTAAAGTATGTCATGCTTACCCAGGGACAGTCTTGAGGGGAGGAAGTTGCATAGCTGACGACTCGCCGGATGATGAATGAGAAGTTCCCTGATAATTCGAGTCACACGGATTTAGAGGATATCGGAAGTAACCCGCCTTGGGATAAAGGGGGTCGGGAGTATGAGTAACCTCTTGGCGATGTTTGCGGACCGGAGAATTTGGTAAACCGGAGGAGGTTACCACTTGGCCACTATGCCGGGTTGTTCGGCGAGCTTCATGCTGTTGTGTCTTCAAAAGAAAGTGTGGATCCAAATAAGAAAGAGGACATGAAAATTTTACTTTCCGGACGGCTCGACGGATTCTTGTCACTGGCTCAGGATTTGAATCAGAAGAAAGAATAATTACCTCGTCAGCATGGCTAGCCTCCGCTTCATCCTGATAATGATCATTGTCAATAAGGTGTATGAAAAATGAACCGAGAGAGTCAAGTTCTACCTCTGAATCTGGATTCTCCGGATCATCATCAATGATGGGTTCGGACGGTTCAATGTTTCTTCTTTTTGCAGGTTTCTTTGGAGCCTTGGTCTTAAGCCGAGGAGCTCTTGCCGGTTTATCTTGTGATTTCTTTTTCCAGAACGGATCATCGGCCTGTATAGACAGATAGTAAGTTGTCAAAGGAAAATTTTAACAAAGGATGGATAAAGACAGAAATATGGTGGATTATACCTTTGGCGGTTTACTGGCAGCGTAGAAAGGACTAAGACCGGTTTTGCTGCATACTTCTATTGGTTCATCAAGCATCTTCTTGACAGCTTCGGTGACTTCATCATTAGTCAGTTGGATATCAATATGGCGTTGAGGGTCTTTCAGATCCCCTGTATATTCACACATTAAACCGGAGCGCCGGCTTAAAGGCAAAACGCTCCATGAAACCCAGCATCGGACGAAGTCCACGCCTGTCAGTCCATTAGCAGCAAAGGCTCTGGGCTTTGCCAGTTGAGGGGCGTATTTTGCTCGCTCCTGGGTGGTCAGCCGTTGAGGAAAGGGGTGAGTTTTGGTAAGCCGGTGTGGGCGATAGCCCGGCAAGGGATTTTCATTGGCTGGGGCTGTATTGCGGCAGTAGAACCAAGTCTGATTCCAGTCCTTAGGATGACTGTGAAGCTTGGCATGAGGGAAATCAACATCTCTCCTCTTCTGAATTGAAACCCCGCCCAGTTCAGTGTTGGGGCCATCTGAAAACTCAATACGGCGGTTCAGATAAAAGAAGTCCCGGAACAGATCAACAGTAGTCTCTTCTTGCAGATGTACTTCACAGAATACTTGCCAGTCACAAATGTTGGATATGGAATTTGGACCGATATCTTGAGGGTGAATTTGAAACTCGGCGAGCACGTCACGGAAATTTTTTGATCTGGGAGGAGTGAAGCCTCTGCTCAGGTGATCAGCAAATACAATAATTTCTCCGTCTTGGGGTTCAGGAGGACATTCTGGACCGGGGACTCGCCAATGAAGGGTGTCCTTATTTGCTAAAGCGCCCGTTGCAACACAACCAGCCAGTTGCGCTTCCGTAACCCGGGAAGGAACCCAGTTGCAAGAACTGAATTGTTTGGCCATTTTGGTGATAAGCTGGAAAAACAATTAATATCCGGTTCAAAGTTCATGTTTACAATTTACAAACCGGTGCAATGATGGAAGACGATGACATTTGCAACAATTGCAGGTATTAAACCGAATTTTCATATTTAAAGCAGGTTGGCGGTTTAACAGAGGGCTAATGGTATATGATGAGTTATCAAAGTTTAAAGGATAAACCGCCCACAGTGGTATAGAGGCTACAGATCTACAAAATTTCTAAGTGTGGCGCAAACAGATTTCACAGATAGGTGGTATAAATTTGGATCTGCCACAGTTCTAAAAAGAGGAAATAAATTTAACCTAAAGTGGTCACAGTGGAAGAACATGTTTGTTTGATTGGGATCTCAGGCAGTAAAAGGTGTTTTCTGAGGTTGGCAAAGGACGCTGAACTATTGTTGCCTACTTCTATTATCAGTTACAAATCAAGTAATGAGATCTAAGAACAGAAAAAGAGATGAATAGGGAAGAACACCGACGAACGGCGGAACCCTAATGCAGATCTGAAAGTTTAAAAGGAAAGGAACTCACCGGTGCTGCGAAACAGCAGAGGAGCGCTGCGTTGCTCTGGTTCGATCAGGTTGATGCAGCGGCCTTGGTTGATGCCGATATAAAGGTCGACGGCGGCGGCGGAGCTCGGGCTTAGAGGTGTCGCGAGGAGGAAGAAAGAGACGAAGAGACAAGGGGGAAAATGGAGAGGACCCTCGGCCTTATTTATAAAGGTGAAAGGATAAGGTTCAAGCGCGAGAATCGAGGAGCCTAACAGTTGGATATGCGACAGAGTTGTCGCCTCGATTTTCGAAGGCTCATTAATGAGGGTCAGATATATATCATTTTAAATAACAGGTGACGTCATGACGGCTTATCAAGATACCAGATGATGACGTCATGGCGGTTTACAGGATTTATGCGAAGATGTGGAAGAAGAAATTTTCTCAAAGTTTTGGAGATTGACATGAACCGGTTCAAATCAATCTGGGGCCTAATGTTGGGGATATTACTACTAGGTATAAACCGGCCGAGGAAGCCGGGTTATCCCCATAATAGACTGTTTATATTTGAAGCCCATGAAGACAAGGAATAAAGCGGTTTACTACAGAGGCTCAAAGGCCCAAGGCCCAAAAGTAGATTAGGGCATGTAGCTATAAACCGCCATATGACATATGACTTGTATTGTAAGATATGACAAAGTAGAGACCGAGCCGGTATGTGTATAAACCGGCATCGAGACTCTGTAAGCCGGCGGGCGTCGACCTGTGTATATAAAGGCACAACCCGGCGGCGGTTCAGGGACAAGAAACAAACAGCTCGAGATCTAGGTAAAGCGATTCTGCTCCCTGATCATCGAGACTACAGCAATTCCACCACAACTAAATGTAGGCTTTTACCTTCATCGTAAGGGGCCGAACTAGTATAAAACTCTCGTGTCCCCTGTCCGGCTTAACCCCTTTAAGCTAACCCGTTGCGATGGCTCCACGACTAAGTCCTTTCGCTAGGACATCTGCCGTGATAAACCCACGACAGGCACCATCTCGCGTTGATTTTACTTCCCAAAAATCACAAATATTCTAAAATAATTCTCCGTCCGTTTTTATCCCGTTCGGACTCTGTTCGATATGGGGTTTCTGCGAAACATAAAACATGCAACAGACAGGAACTGGCACTGGGCACTGGATCAATATGTTAGTCCCAAAAATAAAATAAAAAGTTGCCAAAAGTATATGAAAGTTGAATAATATTGGCATGGAACAATCAAAAATTATAGATACGACGGAGACGTATCAACCTTCTCCACAACAGTCACTACATGCAAGAATAAATCTCTGCTCATCCGGAACAGGAGTCGAAAGAAACCTTCATGGTATGTTTGGGTCCAATGTGAAATAGTCCATGTACAGAAGTCGTGCACCGCCAATCCTATCCCGAGGAATAACTATCTGGCCCTTTATGTAACCCTTGAAGTTTAGTACGTGCCCCTCTACCTGCTCCATTTCCGCTTGAATGCTCATCATCATCATCATATCGTTTTGGCATCTTTGTCACTAAAATCTGATGAAACGAGGAACTCGTTGAATATCACTAGTACAAAACAGGGCTTTCGTCATAGGGCAGTTTTCACATAGTCCCGGTTCAGTCACGAACCGGGACTAATGTGAGCATTGGTCCCGGTTCGTGCGGCTAAAGCATTAGTCCCGGTTCACCTGGGCCCTTTAGTCCCGGTTCGTGCCACGAACCGGGACTAAAGGGTGCGATGCCCATTAGTACCGGTTGGTGGCACGAACCGGGACTAAAGGTAACCTTTAGTCCCGGTTCGTGCCACCAACCGGAACTAATGGGCTTTCAGGCATTAGTACCGGTTCATGGCACGAACCGGTACTAAAGGTCTCATTTTCAAACTCTACCCCCCCCCCTCCCGTGGATCGCCTTTTCAGTTTTAGAAAAAACAAAAGAAAATGATGGAAATGTCAAAAAAATAAATAAAATAAGTTTTCCATGTGATATGTGGTCTAGTTGTTGGGAAAATTAACAAATATGAATTTCGACTTTATTTGCAAAATCTCTCTGGAATTTCTTAAAATGGGCATAACTTTTGCATACGAACTCGGATGAAAAAGTTTTTTATATGAAAAATCATCTACTCGAAAAGTTACATCCGAATTTAACGGGGGCAACCCCGTTAAACATTTTCAAAATCCTCAAAAACCTAACAGAAAAAAAGATACGGGGCTTTTAAGATCTGGAGAGGCAAAAAAATTCAAATTGTGGTCAAACTGTGATCAAACAATGGTCAAACTAATTATTCTACAATATTAGTGTTACTAAATAATTATTTCAGTTATTTTGAATTTTGGTCAAATCTGGTCAAACTGTGGTCAAACAGTGGTCAAACTAATTATTCCAGAAATATTAGTGTTACTAAATAATTATTGTTTTTTAGAACAATAGTTTCAAACTCAAACAGTGAAATGTGTCACTTAATGCTCAAGCTAAATTCTTAAGGGTTAATAGAATTGACATCTTACTATTGTCAGGAAAACAACAAGTGCAGACTTGGAAACAAGGGAGAATAGAACCCGGAAGTTAAGTGTGCTCAGGCTGGAGTAGTGAGAGGATGGGTGACCGTCCGGGAAGTTAGATGATTTGGAATGATGAGGGGTGATTAGAGATTAGAGGATAAATTGAGCAGTGATGAGGGGTGGTGATTAGAGATTAGAGGTTAAAATAATTCAGAAATTTGAAAATCAAAAAAAATTAAAAAAAATCGCAAAAAAAAAATTTCAAAAAAAAATATCATAAAATTTCCTTTAGTCCCGGTTCGTGTAAGAACCAGGACTAAAGGGGGGAGGCATTAGTAACGACCCTTTAGTCCCGGTTCAAAAACCGGGACTAAAGGCCCTTACCAACCGGGACAAAAGCCCCCTTTTCTACTAGTGTATGAATTCAGAGGTCCATGTGTCCATAGCCATCATTGGCCTACAAATGACCAAAAGATTTTTTTTAAATGCTCACGTATCAGATTCAGAAAAATAAAAATCTAGTAACTCCCGTGGAAAAGATTCCTTTCATATCTCAACCTGGCCCCCGCGTCGCTCCCGCAGGGGTGACTCGGGCGGCGTAACCCTAGCCCGCCGCCGGCCCTCTCCCCCACCTCTCCTCTCCCTCGTCGCCACCGGAGGTGGCCGCCGGCTCGCCGCTCGGCCGCCGGTGAAGGTGGCGGCGAGGATCTGACCTCCCCGTTCTTCCTTGGGGGGCTTGGGATCTGTGGCGGCGGCCTTGGCTGGTGGATCGACGCCGGGTCTGCGGTGACTGGTGTTTGTTGGTGCTGGCCGTTCTTCCTCGGCCGAGGGGGCGGCGAGGCGGCGGCAGGTGGCGGCTGTGGTGCGGGCGTCTCGGCGGCGCCCTATCCAGATCTGAAGGCCTCCGTCTACTTCAACCAGGGCTACCTCCGATGGTCCTGCTTTGGGCGGCCTTTGTCGCCGAAGTTGTACCTGTTTGGCGGCTGGAGGTGGGAGGTGGCTCCGAAGAAATCCGAGGCCAGCAGTGCTGGCCACGGCGGCGACGCCCGAGGGCGCCGTACCCTTCTTGTAGGCGCCGTCCAGGTTGCCTCCTTCCCATCTTCCTTCCACCCAGCTCGTATGCCGGGCGAAAGCCCAAATCCTTGCCGGACCGAGTGACAGCGGCGCTCCGGGCATCGTCACCCTCTTGGGGGTGTCGTTCGTGGTGAACTTGGGGTGGATGTGATGCTTTGGTTGCTTGGCGGCGGTTGGTGGCGTGGTCGGAGTTCGTCTGGTGGCGGTGCGTTGGCGCTCTGCCGCCTACGTGCTCAACCTCGGAGTCCTTCTTCCACGGTGCTTGGTCTTCAGTAGCCCTGCCGGACTCGGCGGAGCGGTGCTTGATCCTACTCATTGATGGCGGTGTATCTCGGCGGCGTGGCGCAGTGGAGATTCGGCGTCCAATGTGTGGCGATGGACTCGCGCAGGAGGACGAAGCTGTCTGGTGTCGTGGTGACGTCGATGGCTGAGTGGCCAGACAAGGTAGAAGCCTCAATATTGTTGGAAATATGCCCTAGAGGCAATAATAAAATGGTTATTATTATATTTCCTTGTTCATGATAATTGTCTATTGTTCATGCTATAATTGTGATCCGGAAATCGTAATACATGTGTGAACACATAGACCATAACATGTCCCTAGTGAGCCTCTAGTTGACTAGCTCGTTGATCAATAGATGGTTACGGTTTCCTGACCATGGACATTGGATGTCATTGATAACGGGATCACATCATTAGGAGAATGATGTGATGGACAAGACCCAATCCTAAGCATAGCACTAGATCGTGTAGTTCGTTTGCTGAAGCTTTTCTAATGTCAAGTATCATTTCCTTAGACCATGAGATCGTGCAACTCCCGGATACCGTAGGAATACTTTGGGTGTACCAAACGTCACAACGTAACTGGGTGGCTATAAAGGTGCACTACAGGTATCTCCGAAAGTGTCTGTTGGGTTGGCATGGATCGAGACTAGGATTTGTCACTCCGTATGACGGAGAGGTATCTCTGGGCCCACTCGGTAATGCATCATCATAATGAGCTCAATGTGACTAAGTAGTTAGTCACGGGATCACGCATTACGGAACGAGTAAAGTGACTTGCCGGTAACGAGATTGAACGAGGTATTGGGATACCGACGATCGAATCTCGGGCAAGTAACGTACCGATTGATAAAGGGAATTGTATACAGGATTGCTTGAATCCTCGACATCGTGGTTCATCCGATGAGATCATTGTGGAACATGTGGGAGCCAACATGGGTATCCAGATCCCGCTGTTGGTTATTGGCTAGAGAGGTGTCTCGGTCATGTCTGCATGATTCCCGAACCCGTAGGGTCTACACACTTAAGGTTCGATGATGCTAGGGTTATAAGGAAGGTTTGTATGTGATTACCGAATGTTGTTCGGAGTCCCGGATGAGATCCCGGACGTCACGAGGAGTTCCAGAATGGTTCGGAGGTAAAGATTTATATATGGGAAGTCACCATACGGTCACCGGAAGTGTTCGGGGGTATGCCGGTATTGTACCGGGACCACCGAAGGGGTTCCGGGGGTCCACCTGCCCCGGAGGGCCTTATGGGCTGTAGGTGGAAGGGAACCAGCCCCTAAGTGGGCTGGGGCGCCAAACCCCCTAGGGCCCATGCGCCTAGGGTTTGGGGGAACCCTAAAGGGGGCGCCCCCCCTTGCTTGGGGGGCAAGCCACCTCCCCCTTGGCCGCCGCCCCCCTCTAGATCCCATCTAGAGGGGCCGGGCCCCTTCCTCCTTCTCCCTATAAATAGAGGCGTGAGGGGAGGGCTGCAACATGACATCCAAGGCGCAGCCCCTCCCCTCCCCAACACCTCTCCTCATCCGCGCGAGCTTGGAGAAGCCCTGCCGGAGAACTGTCACTCCACCACCACCATGCCGTCGTGCTGCTGTTGGAGCCTTCTTCCTCAACCTCCCCCCCTCCTTGCTGGATCAAGGCGTGGGAGACGTCACCGATCCGTACGTGTGTTGAACGCGGAGGTGTCGTCCGTTCGGCGCTTGGATCATCGGTGATTTGGATCACGACGAGTACGACTCCATCAACCCCGTTCTCTTGGACGCTTCCATTCGCGATCTACAAGGGTATGTAGATGCACTCCTCCCCTCTCGTTGCTAGTAAACTCCATAGATTGATCTTGGTGATGCGTAGAAATTTTTTAATTTCTGCTACGATCCCCAACAATGGTACCAGAGCTAGGTCTATGCGTAGTTTCTATGCACGAGTAGAACACAAGTTGTTGTGGGCGTTGATTTTGTCAATTTACTTGCCGTTACTAGTCTTATCTTCATTCGGCGGCATCGTGGGATGAAGCAGCCCGGACCGACCTTACGCGTACGCTTACGTGAGACAGGTTCCACCGACTGACATGCACTAGTTGCATAAGGTGGCTAGCGGGTGTCTGTCTCTCCCACTTTAGTCGGATCGGATTCGATGAAAAGGGTCCTTATGAAGGGTAGATAGAAATTGGCATATCACGTTGTGGTTTTGGCGTAGGTAAGAAACGTTCTTGCTAGAAACCTATAGCAGCCACGTAAAAATTGTAACAACAATTAGAGGACGTCTAACTTGTTTTTGCAGCAAGTGTCATGTGATGTGATATGGCCAGATGGATATGATGAATGATATATGTGATGTATGAGATTGATCATGTTCTTGTAATAGGAATCACGACTTGCATGTCGATGAGTATGACAACCGGCAGGAGCCATAGGAGTTGTCTTAATTTATTTATGACCTGCGTGTCAACTGAAATGTCATGTGATTACTTTACTTTATTGCTAACCGTTAGCCATAGTAGTAGAAGTAATAGTTGGCAAGACAACTTCATGAAGACACGATGATGGAGATCATGGTGTCATGCCGGTGACGATGATGAACATGGCGCCCCGAAGATGGAGATCAAAAGGAGCAAAATGATATTGGCCATATCATGTCACTATTTGATTGCATGTGATGTTTATCATGTTTTACATCTTATTTGCTTAGAACGACGGTAGCATAAATAAGATGATCCCTCGCTAAAATTTCAAGAAAGTGTTCCCCCTAACTATGCACTGTTGCGAAGGTTCGTTGTTCCGAAGCACCCCGTGATGATCGGGTGTGATAGGTTCTAACGTTCGCATACAACGGGTGTAAGCCAGATTTACACACACAATATACTTAGGTTGACTTGATGAGCCTAGCATGTACAGACATGGCCTCGGAACACAAGAGACCGAAAGGTCGAACATGAGTCGCATAGCAGATACGATCAACATGAAGATGTTCACCGATGATGACTAGTCTGTCTCACGTGATGATCGGACACGGCCTAGTTGACTCGGATCATGTATCACTTAGATGACTAGAGGGATGTCTGTCTGAGTGGGAGTTCATTAATAATTTGATTAGATGAACTTAATTATCATGAACTTAGTCTAAAATCTTTACAATATGTCTTGTAGATCAAATGGCCACGCTAATGTCAACCTCAACTTCAACGCGTTCCTAGAGAAAACCAAGCTAAAAGATGATGGTAGCAACTATACGGACTGGGTCCGGAACTTGAGGATCATCCTCATAGCAGCCAAGAAAGCATATGTCCTTGAAGCACCGCTAGGTGAAGCACCCGTCCCAGCAAACCAACACGTTATGAACGCCTGGCAAACACGTGTTGATGATTACTCCCTGGTTCAGTGCGGCATGCTTTACAGCTTAGAACCGGGGCTCCAAAATTGTTTCGAGCAGCACGGAGCATATGAGATGTTCCAAGAGATGAAAATGGTTTTCCAAGCTCATGCCCGGGTCGAGAGATATGAAGTCTCCGACAAGTTCTACAGTTGTAAGATGGAGGAGAATAGTTCCGTCAGCGAACACATACTCCCGGATGTACAACCGCTTGTCTCAGCTGGGAGTTAATCTCCCGGATGACGCGGTCGTTGACAGAATCCTTCAGTCGCTCCCACCTAGCTACAAGAGCTTTGTGATGAACTTCAATATGCAGGGGATGGAAAAGACCATTCCTGAGATCTATTCGATGCTGAAATCAGCGGAGGTGGAGATCAAAAAGGAACATCATGTGTTGATGGTGAATAAGACCACTAAGTTCAAGAAAGGCAAGGGTAAGAAGAACTTCAAGAAAGACGGCAAGGGAGTTGCCGCGCCCGGTAAGCAAGCTGCCGGGAAGAAGACAAAGAATGGACCCAAGCCTGAGACTGAGTGCTTTTATTGCAAGGGAAACGGTCACTGGAAGCGGAACTGCCCCAAGTACTTAGCGGATAAGAAGGCCGGCAATACCAAAGGTATATGTGGTATACATGTTATTGATGTGTACCTAACCAGCGCTCGTAGTAGCTCCTGGGTATTTGATACCGGTGCGGTTGCTCATATTTGTAACTCAAAGCAGGAGCTGCGGAATAAGCGGAGACTGGCGAAGGACGAGGTGACGATGCGCGTCGGGAATGGTTCCAAGGTCGATGTGATCGCCGTCGGCACGCTACCTCTACATTTACCTACGAGACTAGTTTTAAACCTCAATAATTGTTATTTAGTGCCAGCTTTGAGCATGAACATTGTATCTGGATCTCGTTAAATGCGAGATGGCTACTCATTTAAATCCGAGAATAATGGTTGTTCTATTTATATGAGAGATATGTTTTATGGTCATGCCCCGCTGGTCAATGGTTTATTCTTAATGAATCTCGAACGTGATGTTACACATATTCATAGTGTGAATGCCAAGAAATGTAAGGTTGATAATGATAGTCCCACATACTTGTGGCACTGCCGCCTTGGTCACATTGGTGTCAAACGCATGAAGAAACTCCATGCAGATGGACTTTTGGAGTCTCTTGATTATGAATCATTTGACACGTGCGAACCATGCCTCATGGGCAAAATGACCAAGACTCTGTTCTCCGGAACAATGGAGCGAGCAACCAACTTATTGGAAATCATACATACTGATGTGTGCGGTCTAATGAGCGTTGAGGCTCGCGGTGGCTATCGTTATGTTCTCACCCTCACTGATGACTTGAGTAGATATGGGTATGTCTACTTAATGAAACACAAGTCTGAGACCTTTGAAAAGTTCAAGGAATTTCATAGTGAGGTTGAGAATCAACGTGACAGGAAAATAAAGTTCTTACGATCAGATCATGGAGGGGAATATTTGAGTCACGAATTTGGCACACACTTAATGAAATGTGGAATTGTTTCACAACTCACGCCGCCTGGAACACCTCAGCGTAATGGTGTGTCCGAACGTCGTAATCGCACTCTATTGGATATGGTGCGATCTATGATGTCTCTTACCGATCTACCGCTATCATTCTGGGGTTATGCTTTAGAGACTGCCGCATTCACTTTAAATAGGGCTCCGTCGAAATCCGTTGAGACGACACCGTATGAATTATGGTTTGGAAAGAAACCTAAGCTGTCGTTTCTTAAAGTTTGGGGATGCGATGCTTATGTCAAGAAACTTCAACCTGAAAAGCTCGAACCCAAGTCGGAATAATGCGTCTTCATAGGATACCCTAAGGAAACCATTGGGTATACCTTCTACCTCAGATCTGAAGGCAAGATCTTCATTGCCAAGAACGGGTCCTTTCTGGAGAAAGAGTTTCTCTCGAAAGAAGTAAGTGGGAGGAAAGTGGAACTTGATGAGATGACCTCTCTCGAACCAGAAAGTAGCGCAGCACAAGAAAATGTTTCGCTGGTGCCTGCACCGACTAGAGAGGAAGTTAATGATGACGATCATGATCAAGTTACCACTGAACTTCGTAGGTCCACAAGGACACGTTCCGCACCAGAGTGGTACGGCAACCCTATCCTGGAAATAATGTTGTTGGACAACGGTGAACCTTCGAACTATGAAGAAGCAATGGCGGTCCCAGATTCCAACAAATGGCTTGAAGCCATGCAATCCGAGATAGGATCCATGTATGAAAACAAAGTATGGACTTTGACAGACTTGCCCGATGATCGGCGAGCGATAGAAAATAAATGGATCTTTAAGAAGAAGACGGACGCGGATGGAAATGTTACCATCTATAAAGCTCGACTTGTCGCTAAGGGTTATCGACAAGTTCAAGGAGTTGACTACGATGAGACCTTCTCACCCGTAGCGAAGCTGAAGTCCGTCCGAATCATGTTAGCAATTGCCGCATTCTACGATTATGAAATATGGCAAATGGACGTCAAAACGGCATTTCTTAACGGCTTCCTTAAGGAAGAATTGTATATAATGCAGCCGGAAGGTTTTGTCGATCCTAAGAATGCTGACAAAGTATGCAAGCTCCAGCGCTCAATCTATGGGCTGGTGCAGGCATCTCGGAGTTGGAAATTCGCTTTGATGAGATGATCAAAGCGTTTGGGTTTACACAGACTTATGGAGAAGCCTGTGTTTACAAGAAAGTGAGTGGGAGCTCTGTAGCATTTCTCATATTATATGTGGATGACATACTATTAATGGGAAATGATATAGAATTCTTGGAAAGTATAAAGGCCTACTTGAATAAGTGTTTTTCAATGAAGGACCTTGGAGAAGCTGCTTACATATTAGGCATCAAGATCTATAGAGATAGATCGAGACGCCTCATAGGTCTTTTCACAAAGCACATACCTTGACAAGATATTGAAGAAGTTCAATATGGATCAGTCCAAGAAGGGGTTCTTGCCTGTATTGCAAGGTGTGAGATTGAGCACGACTCAATGCCTGACCACGGCAGAAGATAGAGAAAAGATGAGTGTCGTCCCCTATGCCTCGGCCATAGGGTCTATTATGTATGCCATGCTGTGTACCAGACCTGATGTAAACCTTGTCGTAAGTTTGGTACGAAGGTACCAAAGTAATCCCGGCATGGAACACTGGATAGCGGTCAAGAACATCCTGAAGTACCTGAAAAGGACTAAGGATATGTTTCTCATTTATGGAGGTGACGAAGAGCTCGTCGTAAAGGGTTACGTCGATGCTAGCTTCGACACAGATCTGGATGACTCTAAGTAACAAACCGGATACGTGTATATTTTGAATGGTGGGGCAGTCAGCTGGTGCAGTTGCAAGCAAAGCGTCGTGGCGGGATCTACATGTGAAGCAGAGTACATGGCAGCCTCGGAGGCAGCACATGAAGCAATCTGGATGAAGGAGTTCATTGCCGACCTAGGAGTTATTCCCAATGCATCGGGGCTGATGACTCTCTTCTGTGACAACAATGGAGCTATTGCCCTTGCCAAGGAGCCCAGGTTTCACAAGAAGACCAGGCACATCAAGCGTCGCTTCAACTCCATTCGTGAAAATGTTCAAAATGGAGACATAGATATTTGTAAAGTACATACGGATTTGAATGTCGCAGATCCGTTGACTAAACCTCTTCCACGGGCGAAACATGATCAACACCAGAACTCTATGGGTGTACGATTCATCACAATGTAACTAGATTATTGACTCTAGTGCAAGTGGGAGACTGTTGGAAATATGCCCTAGAGGCAATAATAAACTGGTTATTATTATATTTCCTTGTTCATGATAATTGTCTATTGTTCATGCTATAATTGTGTTATCCGGAAATCGTAATACATGTGTGAACACATAGACCATAACATGTCCCTAGTGAGCCTCTAGTTGACTAGCTCGTTGATCAATAGATGGTTACGGTTTCCTGACCATGGACATTGGATGTCATTGATAACGGGATCACATCATTAGGAGAATGATGTGATGGACAAGACCCAATCCTAAGCATAGCACTAGATCGTGTAGTTCGTTTGCTGAAGCTTTTCTAATGTCAAGTATCATTTCCTTAAACCATGAGATTGTGCAACTCCCGGATACCGTAGGAATGCTTTGGGTGTACCAAACGTCACAACGTAACTGGGTGGCTATAAAGGTGCACTACAGGTATCTCCGAAAGTGTTTGTTGGGTTGGCATGGATCGAGACTAGGATTTGTCACTCCGTATGACGGAGAGGTATCTCTGGGCCCACTCGGTAATGCATCATCATAATGAGCTCAATGTGACTAAGTAGTTAGTCACGGGATCACGCATTACGGAACGAGTAAAGTGACTTGCCGGTAACGAGATTGAACGAGGTATTGGGATACCGACGATCGAATCTCGGGCAAGTAACGTACCGATTGATAAAGGGAATTGTATACAGGATTGCTTGAATCCTCGACATCGTGGTTCATCCGATGAGATCATTGTGGAACATGTGGGAGCCAACATGGGTATCCAGATCCCGCTGTTGGTTATTGGCTAGAGAGGTGTCTCGGTCATGTCTGCATGATTCCCGAACCCGTAGGGTCTACACACTTAAGGTTTGATGATGCTAGGGTTATAAGGAAGGTTTGTATGTGATTACCGAATGTTGTTCGGAGTCCCGGATGAGATCCCGGACGTCACGAGGAGTTCCAGAATGGTTCGGAGGTAAAGATTTATATATGGGAAGTCACCATACGGTCACCGGAAGTGTTCGGGGGTATGCCGGTATTGTACCGGGACCACCGAAGGGGTTCCGGGGGTCCACCTGCCCCGGAGGGCCTTATGGGCTGTAGGTGGAAAGGAACCAGCCCCTAAGTGGGCTGGTGCGCCAAACCCCCTAGGGCCCATGCGCCTAGGGTTTGGGGGAACCCTAAAGGGGGCGCCCCCCTTGCTTGGGGGGCAAGCCACCTCCCCCTTGGCCGCCGCCCCCCTCTAGATCCCATCTAGAGGGCCGGCCCCCTTCCTCCTTCTCCCTATAAATAGACGGGTGAGGGGAGGGCTGCAACACGACATCCAAGGCGCAACCCCTCCCCTCCCCAACACCTCTCCTCATCCGCGCGAGCTTGGCGAAGCCCTGCCGGAGAACTGTCACTCCACCACCACCACACCGTCGTGCTGCTATTGGAGCCTTCTTCCTCAACCTCTCCCCCTCCTTGCTGGATCAAGGCGTGGGAGACGTCACCGATCCGTACGTGTGTTGAACGCGGAGGTGCCGTCCGTTCGGCGCTTGGATCATCGGTGATTTGGATCACGACGAGTACGACTCCATCAACCCCGTTCTCTTGAACGCTTCCGCTCGCGATCTACAAGGGTATGTAGATGCACTCCTCCCTTCTCGTTGCTAGTAAACTCCATAGATTGATCTTGGTGATGCGTAGAAATTTTTTAATTTCTGGTACGATCCCCAACAAATATTTGCTCTGAAGACAGACCTGTGGAAGATGGCGGCGACGACACACGAGTGCGTCGGACCGGTTTGTACCCCAGACCCGGTATGTGGCTCGGCTTGGGCTTCCGGCTTTTGATGTTAGGCTTAGGTGAGTGGTCTGGGTAGTGGCCCAGCTAGCACCCCTTCATCATTTTGATGTTAGGCTTAGAGGAGTGGTCTGGGTAGTGGCCCAGCTAGCACGCCTTCATCATTTGGATAGGAGTAGCGGCATATGTTGCCAAGATAGCGGATTCAGGCATATTCGTGTAATACTTTGTAAGGTCCTCGCACTACTAGGAAAAGGCCTACTAATGGCGCACCTAATTTGGCCATTAATGGCGCATTAGTGGTGCGCCATTAGTATATTTTACTAATGGCGCACCACTGGTGCGCCATTAGTATCTGGTATACTAATGGCGCACCCAGATGCGCCATTAGTATATACAACAGTGCGCCATTAGTATGCCTCCCAGGGGGCCATCTATACCCAGGTGCTTTGGCATACTAATGGCGCACAACAACAGGATGCGCCATTAGTAACTTCGGCATACTAATGGCGCACTGTTTAGTGATGCGCCATTAGTATCCTTTGGCATACTAATGGCGCACTATGATGTGATGCGCCATTAGTATGAATATTAGGTTTTTTATTTTTTTATTTTCTGTTTTTTGCACAGGTTACAAAATGTATAATTGGACAAAATATAGACAGCACACATCAACAACAGATTCATCGAATACAATAGAAGATTAGTCTCTGAATACAATCCATCATTTTAGTCTCCGAATACAATTCATCATATTAGTCTCCGAATTGAAAAGACCGAACAAAGATAGAACATTATATTACAAGTCTCGAGACCGCGAGTTTGTCTTCACATTACAAGTCGATATCGATCATCTAAACTACCATCACATAGAAGAGAGCTGCGGTCATCACGATGAGCATCATCACGATGAAACTCGTCTTCATCCGGTTCCTCCAACGCTCCCTCCCCTCTCCCGCTAGATAGCGGGCGTATCTAGATTCGGCCTCGGCCCTAGTGGCGTACCCTTTGTAACTGTTACCGCTGAATCGGTGAACCTGTCTCCGACACTCCTCCCAGTCGTCGTAGACTCCGGGAACCTTACCCTTGTACACGACATACCACGGCATCGCTATGCAGTAGCCAAACGAAACGTTAGTACCAATTCACAGACAATACATAAGCAATATATAAGTATGCAACAGAACGATCGGAAGAGAAAAGCAAGACATTAATAGCATCGATTACATCTAAGTTGAACGACTCTCGAAACCAAAGAGACATACTACAAGTTCATTAAAGTTTAATTACAACATGAGCCAATCGATGTTTTAGAACTAGACACAGCATCACTGCTTTCGACTCGACTCAAGGGACCGGAGCGTGGATGAAGCCGCCGTCTATCGTGGGAGTCATGAAACAACGGGCGTTGTCAGCCTGCATTTGTAGGATTGTGTCGATGTCACTATTGGACGGTTGATTTCTGAGGTAGAACTGCCCCGAGGTACGAAGGACATCTTGATGGATGATTTCCGCAAACTCCGACTGGATGCGAAGGAATTCTTGTCTGATGTCCGCGTCCTGGATTGCCGACACGCTCGCGGCCCAATCTTTGAGTCTACTCGGTAGCAGAAGTTGATGATGGTCCCGTACGATCGCCCGCATGTGATGGATGGCGTAGTAGGCACCCTTCTGACCGCCAGGCGGCTGCTTGACGCAGCAGAACGTCGTATTGTGGGAGAACACGTGCTTGCCGTACTTACGAATAGGCCTGGTGAAGGTGCCTCCAGATTTAACGTAGCCGGAGAGAACATCATCAAGAACCTTCTTGACATTTGTGTAGTCTACGTTCGACTGACGGTCCGGGTCGAAATACATGGCCATGGAATATTTGGGTCTTAGGAGGATGAGCGTGCAATGTGTGTCACTGCAGAAAACACGGAATGTTAAAAGAAAAACGATCGAAATCTAAGAATTCATATGTTACGGGGCGGTTGAGGGGAGGACTTACCCGGGAAAGTAAGGCACGAGGAAGTTATCCTTATCTTGGTTTGCCAGAATGACGCCTTCGAGGTAAGAACTCGCGACTTGCCGGTCCCCAGCGCTGCCCAAGATCTTGGCACGCATGTAGAAGGGGTCGACTATCACGATGTCCGGGGTCTTGTCGTGAATGATCCGCATCTCCATACTCAGCGAAAATAGCCGAACGAAGGTGTAGTGCAGCGGATGAAGGTTCAACATAGCGTGGATGTCATCAAACCGCAGGACGATCGTACCCCCGATGGAGTTATCCACAAAGCCCTTGCCCTCTGGCACCTTGGCCGCGAAAACCGGGTATGCCACATCCTTCTCTTCGAGACGCTGCTTCTCCAAAGAAAGAACACTGTCATGCAGACTCCGCATAGCACCGGTTGCAGCATCGAGCATATTTCTCGGTAGCATCGGCCTACCCGCCACATGCACCCTCCTCGAGATATCCTCAGTTGAAGGTGGCCCGTCCTGAGCACGGATCGTACTCGGTGCCGGCTGGCCCGCACCCTTGTTAGTCTTTCTTTTGCGTGCCTTCTTCTTCTCCTGTAATGGGACCGAGTTCTGCTCACAGACCGCCTTCTTGAGTGTGTTGGGGCTGATCATATTTCGCACCTCGCCTATCTGAGGCTCGGTGAAGTCGGCAGCTGGAGGCGTCTCCTGAGAGCTGAACTGCAGACGACGCCTGTTGCAACTTGGCTTCTCCGCGGTACCAGCTAGATCGCACACGTCTTTTGTTGGGTTGGGTTCTTGAGAAGGAGGCCCCATGAAGTCGCCACCGTACCCATGATCGGCAAAGTACTGATCGACGTTGGCAAATGTATCGTCGTCGTCGTCGTTCTGATCCTGTGCCATATGCATGTTTGGATCCAGTGGCATAGGGATGTCCGGCACCGTTGCGGCGGTCTTGCCATGGGGCCGACTTGGCGCCGGCACGACTGGCGGTGTTGTCTTTGGGGTGGTGTCCCCCGCTCCCAAACGAATCTGGCTCTTCAGCCAAAGCAGGGGCCAGCTCAGGCAGGCGATGAGGGTCATCACGTCATCATCGTCGGCCCCGATGGGTCGAATCGAAGGTAACAACTCGTCGCAGCCTGGCAGCACCCGAACCAGTTGAACCCTAAACAAGTTGGGTGGCATCTGGGTACCGTGGAACAAGGGGTTGCCCGGTTGAACGATTTTGCCCTTGGCGACATCGACCAACTCGTTGTTCACGAAGTGCAGGAGAGTGCACGGAACATCGGCGGCGCCCTGCGAAAACATGTAGGGCGTTAGGGATGCCCAGTAAAAGGCAAGGAGATGAAGTCCTCGGCCGAGAGAGGCTTAATTAGTTACCGTGATGATGGCGTCGAGCTCGGCTAATGTCGAGGCACCGCCAACGGCGGGCGTGCAGTTGACGGAGGGGCCGCTTGCTGCAGAGGTGCCGGCCGGCGTACACCCGGGTGCATTAAGCTCCCGTGCCGGCGTCGGAGACACCAATGCCGCCTCCGCCGGAGACACCAATGGCCCCGCCATCGCATTCTGCGAGTTGCTGGCCGTGAAGATAGGAATCGGGGGCGGCCCCTATTGGCCGCCCGCAATCCACGCACTAATCCCCTGGATCAAGGTAGGCACAATGGCGGTGATCGTCGCTCCGAGTTGTTGTTGCACTTGCTCTTGGACAATCTCCGGAATCCGCGCCACCTGTGCCCTGAGTTCTTGAACCTCGCGCGCCTGGCTTTCCGAGCTGGTCTTTTTCTCCTTTCGCCCACCAGTGTTATAGTATGACGACCATTTTGTCGACAAGCCTTTGCCGGCCACACGACCAGCTGACGTCGGCTTACTGAGCTTATCCTTGTTCTTCATTACATTCAACGCCCTGTGACAAGGCGAATATGAGTTGTTCTTCCGCGGAAGAATCCTCATGTAAAGGGTACGACAGAAGCTTCTGCTTGAACCAACGCGTGAAACATGAGTTGTGCTCTTTGAGTATATCTCCGTCCGTCCTCTGTTGGCCTCGGTCATTGTACGTCTTCTTAATAAAGGTTTTGTGCTCTACCACCCAAGGATCGACCACGTCTATGTGTTGTAGCGCGACTAGGTTTGCTCTTTCAAAGTCGGCGAGTTGACCCTCGAAGTCGACATGCATTTCGCGGCGACCCTCACGGTGACCCCATCCAGCGAGCCTGCCGAGGTGCCTGTTGACGGGCAGACCAACGGGGTTCTCGATGCCTAGATAATTCGTGCAGTAGGAGATGCACTCTTCGGTCAGAAAGCCCCTGGCTATGCTTCCCTCTGGACGTGACATGTTGCGAACGTATCCTTTGATGACACCATTCATCCTTTCGAACGGCATCATGCTGTGCAGGAACGTCGGCCCGAGTTGGATGATATCGTCCACGATATGGACCAGCAGATGCACCATAACGTCGAAGAATGCGGGCGGGAAGTACATCTCAAGCTCGCATAGTATCACCACGATCTCTTCCTGTAGCCTTCTGAGTTGCCTCACGCCAACAGACTTCCGAGAGATGACGTCGAAAAAGTTGCATAGGCCAAATAGCGTTTCACGGACGTGCGCGTCCATGATACCACGGATTGCAACTGGAAGTATCTGCGTCATCAGCACGTGACAGTCGTGAGACTTCATCCCGCTGAACTTCAGCTTCGCTAGGTCTAGGTATCTGCTTATCTTCCCCGCGTAACCGTAAGGAAGTTTTACTCCTACGAGGCAGGTGAAAAACTGCTCGATCTCCTCCTGACTTAGAATGAAGCACGCGGGAGGGTAGTCATTTCCGGTCTTCTTGGCCTTTTTGCCTTTGCGACGACTTTCCGTGTCCTGCTTCGCCTCATCATCATCATCATCATCATCATATATAGCGTGAAGCTCCTGCCTGATGCCCATTGATTTCAAGTCTGCCCTTGCTTTCGGCCCATCTTTGGTCCTCTCTAGCATGTTGAGCAGGGTACCAAGCAGACTCTCGCACACGTTCTTCGTGATATGCATGACATCAAGGCTGTGAGGCACACGGTGGATCTTCCAGTACGGCAAGTCCCAGAAAACAGACATCGTTTTCCATACCTTCAGCAGCGGCTCTGGCGCCTTTCGCTTCTTTCCCGGCTCTGGCGCCTTTTGCTTCTTTCCCGGCAGTGGGCAGTCTTTCCAATTTTTCAACAGCTCGTCTATTTCCTCGCCGCTCCTCGTACGCGGGCGTCCTCGGGGTTCGGTTTCACCATCGAATAGATCCTTGCGTTTTCTCCACGGGTCATCGTCGCGAAGCCACCTTCGATGTCCCATGAACACGGTTTTCGAAGACCCGGGATCTCTATCTAGCTGGCGATACGTTGTGTCATCCATGCACCTGACGCATCCAGAAAATCCGTGGACCACCTGCCCCGCGACATATCCGTAACCGAGATAGTCGTGCACCGTTGTGAGCAGCGCGGCTCTCATAGGGAAATATTCTTTCTCTGCGGCGTCCCACGTATTGGCTGGCGTTTTCCACAGCGTGTCAAGCTCCTCTTTCAGCAGCCCCAGATACAGATTGATGCCGTTCCCTGGTTGTTTCGGTCCTTCAATTAGCATACTCATGTGAATGTACTTCCTCTTCATGCACAACCAGGGGGGAAGGTTGTACATCCACACAAACACAGGCCAGGTGCTATGTGTGCTTCTCTGGCTGCCAAACGGATTGACTCCATCGGTGCTCGCGCCCAGCACGATGTTCCTTGGATCGTTCCCAAATTCTAGGTCTTCGAAGTTCAACGCTTGCCACTGGCTCGCATCCTTAGGGTGACTCAGCATCTTGTCTTTTTTATCTATCTCCGGATCATTTGCGTCATCTTCTCGCTTCTTCTCCTCCCTATCCGCGTGCCAACGCAGGAGCTTTGCTACCTTAGGGTCCACGAAATACTGCTGCAGACGAGGAGTGATCGGAAAGTACCACACCACTTTTCGAGGATCTTTCTTCCTCTTCTTGTATCGAGTGACGCCGCACACCGGACATATGGTAGACTCCGCGTGCTCGTCCCGATAAATGATGCAATTGTTCATGCACACATGGTATTTCACGTGCGGTAAATCCAGAGGACACACGATTTTCTTCGCCTCCTCCAAACTGGTCGGGCACTTGTTCCCCTTGGGAAGACGTTCGTGCCAGAATGACATGTTCTCGTCGAAGCATGCGTCGGTCATTTTGTGTTTTACCTTCATCTCCAGAGCCATGAGCGTTACTTTCAGGCGGGTATCCTCGGGCCTGCATCCTTCATACAATGGAGTAACCGCGTCTAACTCAAGTTGATCCATCTTGGCTTTCTCTCGGGCGGCAGCTCTTGCGTTATCCGTCTGCTTGAGAAGCAGCTCTTGAATATGAGGGTCCTGCACCCAGCCCATCGATGGTCCAGCGTCGTCTGCTCCACCGGCATGATCATCTTCATGATCATGCCCGTCGTCTGCTCCGGCATCTTCCTCATCATCATGTCCTGCATCTTCTACGTGATGACTGTGTACAGCATCACCGTCGTGATCATCTCCTGGGGATTCTTCGTCTTCTCGCCTGCCCGAGCCGCGGTGGTTGTCTTGCTGCCCTTCCTCATTTCTTGCCCGGCCCCCATGGACGACTTCGTAGTCATCTTCATCACCTTGCCACCGATAGCCATCCATGAAACCACGCAAGAGCAGGTGGTCCCGCACCTGCCCGGATTCCGGGTCCGCAATAAGGCTCTTCAGCTTGCATCTTCGACACGGACATCTTATCTCCGTCTCGTTCTTTTGAAGCATCTCGGCCTTCGCGGACCTCAGAAACCTATTCACGATGCCTTCGGTCATCATGCGGACCATGGTCGCCTGCGGGGTAGAGCAAAATGATATTTTAGAACCAAGAAAAAATTTGGCATGACTTTCCCTAAAAATAGGACCAAAAAGAATGCTTAATGCCAAAATTCTCGCCGAAACGGAAATGAATCAACATTCCGGCAAAATATTGGCAACTATCGCATTTCAAATACCGGTACACCTCCAAACACAAACACATATGCAACACCACGAACATACATAGATCTAGCTAGGCCATAAAAAGTGCATGTGCACATTGTTGTAGGGAGAACAACATAAATATAGCTTCCCCCCTTACTTACCTATCAAAACAAGGTAATTTAACCACTTAAATTGAATGAATCTATGGTGGAAATGAGTTGAAAAAGAGGAGGCACCCGAGACAAGGAGGAGGTGGAGAGAATGAAGTGGGGAGAAAGTGAGTGTGGGTAGGAGAGGCTGTCCAAAATATCTTGTTGCTGCCCACTTACTAATGGCGCACCAACACTAAATGCGCCATTAGTAATCCAGGTTACTAATGGCGCACCTTCTGGTGGTGCGCCATTAGTAGTTTTGCAAAAAAACATACTAATGGCGCACTGTTCCACGGTGGAAAAGTGCGCCATTAGTAGTTTTGCAAAAAAGAAATAAAAAATATAATAGAAAAAACAACAATAGTGGCACACTTTCTGGCAGGTGCGCCATTACTAGTTACAACTAGTAATGGCAACTAGTAATGGCGCACTGCGTCTGGATGCGCCATTAGTATGTTTGGACAGGCGCACTAGTTAAAAAAAAATTTGATACTAATGGCGCACCCTGGGCCAGGTGCGCCATTAGTAGTATCAACTCTAATGGCGTATCAGAAGGTGGTGCGCCATTAGTATATACTAATGGCGCACCGCTTGTCTGGTGCGCCATTAGTGTCAATCCCATCTATAGCCCTTTTTCTAGTAGTGTCGAGAATAATCAATAAAGTGGCCGCATGCATCTCCCAGATGCAGAGGCCGGGGGTCATCCTCCTTTTCTAAAAAAATAGAGCACGAAGTGTATATCTGGGGGGGGGGGGTTGGACATACCTGGGCGGATGTTCAGTGGCGGCAACCTTGACCGGCGGTAGCATGGTGGGCGACGGTGTGGATTGTGGCCTCCGGTTGCGAACTTGTGGGTTGGGGACGGTGGCAGAGCAACGATGGCGGCGGAACTACGGTGGCTGATGTGCGGACGAGGGAGAAGAGAAAAGGAGCAGTGCGGGTCGGTCTACAAGGGGGGGTCTTCAAGCGAATTGACATGAGCCCTTGCGTCCAGTTCTACGTGCAGGTGCGTCAGGGTGCATTCGGGCATCCCCATATCCACCCCACATATGGATCGTGTATGGGGATTGCCGGTCAGTCCGGGCGTTTGGGCCTAATGTCTACTACACAACGTTCTTCTTGTAGACGTTGTTGGGCCTCCAAGTGCAGAGGTTTGTAGGATAGTAGCAAATTTCCCTCAAGTGGATGACCTAAGGTTTATCAATCCGTGGGAGGCGTAGGATGAAGATGGTCTCTCTCAAGCAACCCTGCAACCAAATAACAAAGAGTCTCTTGTGTCCCCAACACACCCAATACAATGGTAAATTGTATAGGTGCACTAGTTCGGCGAAGAGATGGTGATACAAGTGCAATATGGATGGTAGATATAGGTTTTTGTAATCTGAAAATATAAAAACAGCAAGGTAGCAAGCGATAAAAGTGAGCACAAACGGTATTGCAATGCATTGAAACAAGGCCTAAGGTTCATACTTTCACTAGTGCAAGTTCTCTCAACAATAATAACATAATTGGATCATATAACAATCCCTCAACATGCAACAAAGAGTCACTCCAAAGTCACTAATAGCGGGGAACAAATGAAGAGATTATTGTAGGGTATGAAACCACCTCAAAGTTATCCTTTCTGATCGATCTATTCAAGAGTCCGTAGTAAAATAACATGAAGCTATTCTTTCCGTTTGACCTATCATAGAGTTCATACTAGAATAAGACCTTAAGACACAAATCAACCAAAACCCTATTGTCACCTAGATACTCCAATGTCACCTCAAGTATCCGTGGGTATGATTATACGATATGCATCAAACAATCTCAGATTCATCTATTCAACCAACGTATAGAACTTCAAAGAGTGCCCCAAAGTTTCTACCGGAGAGTCAAGACGAAAACGTGTGCTAACCCCTATGCATAAGTTCACAAGGTCACTGAACCCGCAAGTTGATCACCAAAACATACATCAAGTAGATCACGTGAATATCCCATTGTCACCACAGATAAGCACATGCAAGACATACATCAAGTGTTCTCAAATCCTTAAAGACTCAATCCAATAAGATAACTTCAAAGGGAAAACTCAATCCATTACAAGAGAGTAGAGGGGGAGAAACATCATAAGATCCAACTATAATAGCAAAGCTTGAGATACATCAAGATCGTGCCAAATCAAGAACACGAGAGAGAGATCAAACACATAGCTACTAGTACATACCCTCAGCCCCGAGGGTGAACTACTCCCTCCTCGTCATGGAGAGCGCCGGGATGATGAAGATGGCCACTGGTGAGGGATCCCCCCCCCCGGCAGGGTGCCGGAACAGGGTCCCGATTGGTTTTTGGTGGCTACAGAGGCTTGCGGCAGCGGAACTCCCGATCTATTCTTTTCTTCGATGTTTTTAGGGTATATGGACTTATATAGGCGAAAGAAGTCAGTCAGGGGAGCCACGAGGGGCCCACGAGACAGGGGGCGCGCCCAGTAGGGGGGGCGCGCCCTCCACCCTCGTGGCCACCTCGAAGCTTCCTTGACTTCAACTCCAAGTCTCCTGGATCACGTTCGTTCCAAAAATCACGCTCCCGAAGGTTTCATTCCGTTTGGACTCCGTTTGATATTCCTTTTCTTCGAAACACTGAAATAGGCAAGAAAATAGCAATATGGGTTAGGCCTCCGGTTAATAGGTTAGTCCCAAAAATAATATAAAAGTGTATAATAAAGCCCATAAACATCCAAAACAGATAATATAATAGCATGAATGCTTCATAAATTATAGATACGTTGGAGACGTATCAGCATCCCCAAGCTTAATTCCTGTTCGTCCTCGAGTAGGTAAATGATAAAAGAAAGAATTTATGAAGTGTGAATGCTAGCAGGTGCACAAGTTTGATCAATGATAATTTCAATCACCTTTTCTAGCATGATTATATGTCATAACAGTGGCTCAATTCATAAAACTTCTAAGTAACAAGCTATTCACATATTAAAGCATAGATCATAAACTTTCTTGAAAACTAACAAACAGTTCTCAGTCATCAAACAATTGCAATTCATCTTATTTTCAGGAAGGGTCTATGTAAGAGCTTTGATTTAGCAAACTCCACATACTCAACTATCATATAGTCCTTCATGATTGCTACCACTCAAAGCATATTCTTAGAACAAATAGCATCCATCTAACACAGAGAATGATAGGGGCTTAGTGTTTTGCCTCCCAACTCACTTATCATATTGATAATTGTCAACAATAATAATTCATGATCAAATATATTTGCATGGCCATATATGCTTAGATCTTTCCCCAACACACGATGCTTGCCAACTAAAGAGTAGGTAGGAATGAGAAGGAATACTACTGACTCTTGCATAAAAGTAAAAGATAGGCCCTTCGCAGAGGGAAGCAGGGATTTGCAGAGGTGCCATAGCTCGATTTTGAAATAGAGATGAAAATAATTTTGAGAGGTATGCTTTAATTGTCAACATAACAACCAAGAGTTCCCAATATCTTCCATACTACATACATTATAGGCGGTTCCCAAACAGAATGGTAAAGTTTTTACTCCCCCTCTACCAACAATCATCAATCCGTGGCTTGCTTGAAACAACGGGTGCCTCCAACTAACATCAAACCTGGGGGAGTTTTGTTTGCAATTATTTTTTATTTGATTTTGATCTTTTGATCATGGGGCTGGGCATCCCGGTTACCAACCATTTTTCTCGTGAATGATGAGCAGAGTCCACTCATCATGAGAATAACCCACCTAGCATGGAAGATACTTACATCTCCTAGTCGCTACATGACCGATTTGGGCATACAAAACAGATTATTATTTGAAGGTTTAGAGTTTGGCACATGCAAATTTACTTGGAACGGCAGGTAAATACCGCATATAGGTAGATATGGTGGACACTCATGGAAGAAACTTGGTTCAAGGGATTTGGATGCACAAGCAGTATTCCCGCTTAGTACAGATATTTAGGCTAGCAAAAGATTCTAAATAGCAAGCACTACATGTTGGAGGACCTATAACAATATAACTTCTATACAAATACACCCAAGCATAACTCATTACGTTGTCTTCCTTGTCCAACTTCAATTAATTTGCTCAGGTTTGAAAATAATTAATGGGGCTCACAATCATAGAAGATGTCTAAGATAGTATATTTATATGTGAAACTTCCCTTCCTTCAATATTCTTTCATGAATTGTTCAAGTGACCAATACAATGCTTGCTAACCTTCAATAAATTTACTACCTCTACTTCTTAGATGTGAAGTCATTGCTCCTAATGGGGTAAGCATATAAAACATATATAATTTCAGATTTATGATATTCAAATCATTCAACCATTTACTCATAGGATATAAGTGAAGCACACGAGTAAATGACAAACTACTCCAAAAAGATATAAGTGAAGATCAATGAATAGTTAAATAATTATGTAGCTATGTGAAGACTCTCTCTCATTTAATAATTTCAGATCTTGGTATTTTATTCAAACAGCAAGCAAATCAAAATAAAATGACATTGCAAGGATAGCACAACTCATGTGAAGAAGCAAAAACTTAGGCTCAACCGATACTAACCGATAATTGTTGAAGAAGAAAGGTGGGATGCCTACCGGGGCATCCCCAAGCTTAGATGCCTGAGACTTCTTGAAATATTATCTAGGGATGCCTTGGGCATCCCCAAGCTTGAGCTTTTGTATCTCCTTAATTCATTTTATATCACGGTCTCCTAAATCTCGAAAGCTTCATCCACACCAAACTCAACAAGAACTAGTGAGATAAGTTAGTATAAACCAATGCAAAAACCTTATCATTTTCTACTGTAACAAATCACTAAAATTATTATTCAACATTGCATACTAAATTCCTCTGCATATTTAATACTCCTATCCTCAAATAGAATCATTAAACAAGCAAACATATGCAAACATAACAGAAATCTGCCAAAACAGTACAGTCTGTAAAGAATGCAAGATTCATCATACTTCCCTAACTCCAAAAATTATGAGAGAAAATTCCCACTGTAGTAAATTTATCAGAGCTTATTACGCAAAAGGTTTCAACATTTTATCACATTCTGACTTTTCTAAGGAATTTTTGCAACAGCGGTAAACTTTCTGTTTTGAAACAGCAACATGTATACTTGCAAAATAAGCATGGTAAAAGCTATCCTTGACATTTTTATTGAAACTAAAGATGCAAAACACTATTCTAAATAACAGAAAGCAAATATTAACAAAATAAAATGACGCTCCAAGCAAAACACATATCATGTGGTGAATAAAAATATAGCTCCAAGTAAAGTTACCAATGAACGAAGACGAAAGAGGGGATGCCATCCGGGGCATCCCCAAGCTTAGGATCTTGGTTGTCCTTGAATATTACCTTGGGGTGCCTTGGGCATCCCCAAGCTTAGTCTCTTGCCACTCCTTATTCCATAGTCCATCGAATCTTTACCCAAAACTTGAAAACTTCACAACACAAAACTCAACGGAAAATTCGTAAGCTCCGTCAGTATAAGAAAAGAAATCACCACTTTTGGTACTGTTGTGAACTCATTCTAAATTCATATTGGTGTAATATCTACTGTATTCCAACTTATCTATGGTTCATACCCTCCGATACTACTCATAGATTCATCAAAATAAGCAAACAACACATGGAAAACAGAATCTGTCAAAAACAGAACAGTCTGTAGTAATCTGTAACTAACGCAAACTTATGGAACTCAAAAACTTCTACCAAAATAGGACCACCTAGAAAATTTGTTTATTGATCTACTTCAATTGGAATCAATATTTTATCACTTTCTGGTGATTTTTAACAATTGTTTTCGTGAGCAGAAAGTTTCTGTTTTTTTCAGCAAGATCAAATAATTATCATCCAAGAAGATCCTATAGGTCTTACTTCGCACAAACACTAATTTAAACATAAAACCACATCTAATCAGAGGCTAGATGATTTATTTATTACTAAACAGGAACAAAAATCAAGGAACAAAAGTAAAATTGGGTTGCCTCCCAACAAGCGCTATCGTTTAACGCCCCTAGCTAGGCATGATGATTTCAATGATGCTCACATAACAGATAAGAATTGAAACATAAAGAGAGCATCATGAAGAATATGACTAGCACATTTAAGTCTAATCCACTTCCTATGCATAGGGATTTTGTGAGCAAACAACTTATGGGAACAATAATCAACTAGCATAGGAGGGCAAAACAAGCATAACTTTAAAACTTTAAACACATAGAGAGGAAACTTGATATTATTGCAATTCCTACAAGCATATGTTCCTCCCTCATAATAATTTTCAGTAGCATCATGAATGAATTCAACAATATAACCAGCACCTAAAGCAATCTTTTCATGATCTACTTGCATAGAAAATTTAATACTCTCCACATAAGCAAAATTCTTCTCATTCGGAATAGTGGGAGTATCATAAGAGACTTGAATACTATAAATTGTTTCCACATTAAAAGAGTAATGTTAAGAAAATGGGTAATCATAATCATGACAAGTTTTATAAATATAATCATCACTACTTTTTATAGCATAAGTTTCATCACAATAATCATCATAAGTAGAAACTTTGTTCTCATCATAATCAATTGAAACCTCTTCCAAAATAGTGGACTCATCACTAAATAAAGTCATGACCTCTCCAAATCCACTTTCATAAATATTATAAGATTCAACATCCTCCAAAATAGTGGGATCATTACTTCCTAAAGTTGACACTCTTCCAAACTCACTTTCATCAATATAATCATCATAGGTAGAAGGCATGCTATCGTCATAACAACTTTGCATATCAAAACTTGGGAGGCTAAAAATATCATCTTTATTAAACATAGCATCCCCAAGCTTGGGACAAACATTAATTTCAGCAAATATATTCTCAAATATGTCATCCTCATCAAACATAGCTTCCCCAAGCTTGGGCCTTTTCATATCATAAGCATAATCACTCTCATCATTAATAGTATGGATAGCACCAATAGTATAGCAATTATCATCATCACAATGAGTAGTAGGAGCAACATCATTTGGGAGGGATAGTACCAAACATTTTATAGACTTCTTCTTCTAGCACTTGAGCACAATTTTCCTTTTCATCATACTTACGAAAGATATTAAAAAGATAAAGCGTATGAGACAAACCCAGTTCCATTTTTTTGTAGTTTTCTTTTATAGAATAAACTAGTGATAAAACAAGAAACAAAAAGATTCGACTGCAAGATCTAAAGATATACCTTCAAGCACTCACCTCCCCGGCAACGGCGCCAGAAAAGAGCTTGATGTCTAATACACAACCTTCTTCTTGTAGACGTTGTTGGGCCTCCAAGTGCAGAGGTTTGTAGGACAGTAGCAAATTTCCCTCAAGTGGATGACCTAAGGTTTATCAATCAGTGGGAGGCGTAGATGAAGATGGTCTCTCTCAAGCAACCCTGCAACCAAATAACAAAGAGTCTCTTGTGTCCCCAACACACCCAATACAATGGTAAATTGTATAGGTGCACTAGTTCGGCGAAGAGATGGTGATACAAGTGCAATATGGATGGTAGATATAGGTTTTTGTAATCTAAAAATATAAAAACAGCAAGGTAGCAAGCGATAAAAGTGAGCACAAACGGTATTGCAATGCGTTGAAACAAGGCCTAAGGTTCATACTTTCACTAGTGCAAGTTCTCTCAACAATAATAACATAATTGGATCATATAACAATCCCTCAACATGCAACAAAGAGTCACTCCAAAGTCACTAATAGCGGAGAACAAACGAAGAGATTATTGTAGGGTACGAAACCACCTCAAAGTTATCCTTTCTGATCGATCTATTCAAGAGTCCGTAGTAAAGTAACACAAAGCTATTCTTTTCGTTCGATCTATCATAGAGTTCATACTAGAATAAGACCTTAAGACACAAATCAACCAAAACCCTAATGTCACCTAGATACTCCAATGTCAACTCAAGTATCCGTGGGTATGATTATATGATATGCATCAAACAATCTCAGATTCATCTATTCAACCAACGTATAGAACTTCAAAGAGTGCCCCAAAGTTTCTACCGGAGAGTCAAGACGAAAACGTGTGCTAACCCCTATGCATAAGTTCACAAGGTCACTGAACCCGCAAGTTGATCACCAAAACATACATCAAGTAGATCACGTGAATATCCCATTGTCACCACAGATAAGCACATGCAAGACATACATCAAGTGTTCTCAAATCCTTAAACTCTCAATCCTATAAGATAACTTCAAATGGAAAACTCAATCCATTACAAGAGAGTAGAGGGGGAGAAACATCATAAGATCCAACTATAATAGTGTCACACCCAATATGCGACCCTATCCGAGAGGAACTCAAAGGTCCCACCAAGGATAGACCCGCATATTGAAACGCTTTTGCAAGGTGGATATCATTACATCAACATTACATAATAGATGGGGATACATACAAGGCATACAAATGCCGCAAGAGTACATCAATACATCATACATAAGATCAACATCCGACTACGGATGAGACGCAAACAGAAGCTCAAACGACATCCACCCTGCTAGCCCAGGCTGCCGACCTGGAACATGTCCCCTGATCAAAGAAGAAGCAGAAGAAGAACTCCAAAACAAGTAAACATCGCTCTCGCGTCATGATCATTGCAATACCTGTACCTGCAACTGTTGTAGTAGTAATTTGTGAGCCATGAGGACTCAGCAATCCCATTACCATGGGTATCAAGACTAGCAAAGCTTAAAGGGTAAGGAAGGGGTAAAGTGGTGAGGTTGCATCAGCGACTAAGCATATATGGTGGCTAACATACGCAAATAAGAGCGAGAAGAGAAGCAACGGAATGGTCGTGAAGCTAGCAATGATCAAGAAGTGATCCTGAACTCCTACTTACGTCAAACATAACCCAAAAACCATGTTCACTTCCCGGACTCCGCCGAAAAGAGACCATCATGGCTACACACGCGGTTGATGCGTTTTAGTTAAGTCAAGTGTCAAGTTCTCTGCAACCGGACATTAACAAATTCCCATCTACCACATAACCGCGGGCACGGTTTTCAAAAGTTCAAACCCTGCAGGGGTGTCCCAACTTAGCCCATTATAAGCTCTCACTCCCAGGAAGACCCGATCAGTCTCGGAATCCCGGTCTACAAGACATTTTGTTGAGGATATAACCATTAGAGTGACCCGCCCAGGAGGGGCCGGGTTACGTCATAATGATCATCACGTGAAGCCCAGTACCAAGCTTGAGGATGGTGGACCAATAATGGGCTTAAGACTCGGAGGCGGCTTAAGGCCCATAGTGATAACCCGCCGTTATGGCAAGACTTGTAATGTAAGGCAAGAGTAGTTAAGAGTCCGAGCCGGATACTGTTATAAGCCGGCCGGGACTCTGAGAGCCGCGGGGCATCAACCTCTCTATATAAAGGGATGACCCGGCGGCGGTTCAGGACGAGAGACAACAGATCGAGAGCCAGGCATAGCGATTAAGCTCCCTGGTCATCGAAACCCTAAGTAATACCACCTCAACTGGACGTAGGCTTTTACTTCATCGTAAGGGGCCGAACCAGTATAACCCTCGTGTTCCTTGTCCTGCTTAACCCCTTTAAGCTTCCTAGCTGCGATGGCTCCGCGACTAAGTCCTCGCACGAGGACATCTGCCGTGACAATTCCACGACACATTTCGACAATGGTAAAACAAGACCAGCAAAGCCGCCCGATGTGCCGACAAATCCCGATAGGAGCTGCACATATCTCGTTCTCAGGGCACACCGGATGAGCCAGACGTCGGGTTGGCATAGACCCTGGTTGCCCAGGGGGCGCCGGACATCGCTCGGTTCGGACCAACACTTGGAGGAGCAGTGGCCCGGGGGGCTAAAATAAAGATGACCCTCGGGAGCGCAACTCCCAAGGGAAAAGTATAGGTGGTGGTGAGGCAAATGGTAAAACCAAGGTTGGGCCTCGCTGGAGGAGTTTTATTCAAAGCGAACTGTCAAGGGGTTCCCATAACACCCAACCACGTAAGGAACGCAAAATCAAGGAACATAACACCGGTATGACGGAAACTAGGGCGGCAAGAGTGGAACAAAACACCAGGCATAAGGCCGAGCCTTCCACCCTTTACCAAGTATATAGATGCATTAATTAAATAAGAGATATTGTGATATCCCAACAAAGTTCATGATATCCATGTTCCAACATGAAACAACCTTCATCTTCACCTGTAACTAGCAACGCTATAAGAGGGGCTGAGCAAGAGCGGTAACATAGCCAAACAATGGTTTGCTAGGAAGGGTGGAAAAGGTTAGAGGCTCACATGGCAATTTGGGAGGCTTGAAGAGCAAGTGATAGGTAGCGCAGCATAGCGATAGAACGAAGCAACTAGCATAGCAATGATAGTAGTGAGATCCAGGGTAACGGTCATCTTGCCTGAAATCCCGCTAGGAAGAAGAACGAGTCCATGAAGAAGACGAAGCCACGAAGACGAATCAAGCGTAGTCGAACGAATCCTCACGATCGCAACGAAACAGGAACTATCGAGAAGAACAACCGGAAAGAAGCAAACAACAAGGTAAACACACAACACATAAACATGACATGATGCACCATCAAGCATGATGCATGACAAGGCTACATGAAGCTACTCATGGCAAGAGATGATGCATACAAGAACAACACATCAAAGCAAGTTTAAATGAGGCCGGAAACAAACATATAACAATTCCGGTAAGACCCCATATGCAAATTTAGAATTTGGTCCAGAACTGAATAAACCTTATGTTCAAGTTGTTAAACAGCAAGTTAAGATGCACCAAGATGATCTACACGAAATTCTAGTCAAGTTTCATATAAAGTTCATTTAGTTCGGACTACGGCCTAGATGATATGAGCAAAACAAGTTAAACATGGCATTGATGCAAAATGCATACAAACATCAAGCAAACACACCCAAAACAAGGATGCAACATGATAAGATGAAACTACATGCAATTCTAAGCAAGTTTCATGTAGAGCACACTCAAAACGGAGCAACGGTTCAACACATACACTCCAAACAAGATATAACAACAATCTGTCCAAAACAGCAACTAGGCATCTTGCAAGTATCAAAACAACATGCTACAGCACCCCAACATGATAAAAAAGGCATGGCGGTGATGTACAGGTAAAGCATTACAAAGCATGAACACTGAGCTATCTCTAGAAACCACTAGAACATGCTCAAAAGGACATGTCAAGATTGCAAATAATAACAGATTCACAGACTTAGCAGAATTCCAGGACATGGCAGAAATAACATCAGGTTGCAATGTTTAGAGCTATAAAACAACATGTTACAGCAAGCTATCATGGAAAAATTGAGCATGGCATGCTATTACTAAAAGCACTTAGTGAAAAAAAAGTACATGGCAGAAACAACGATAAGTAGGCATGTTGGTGAGCTTGTAAAACTCACCACAGGGCAATAAATGGCATGACAAGATGACCAACAGTACGAAGACACATTTATGAAGCTAAACATGGCAATAGAATAGTCATGGGATGCAAGGATCACTAGCAAAACACATGGCAATACTGAACTTCATGTTAACAGGTTGACAGCAACATTATTTAGCAACTTGAGAGCAAGATTACAACAAGCTAAAGCAGGCTATAAATGCAACCAAGGGCATGGATGGATAGAACTCATGGTAGCAGCATGGAAACATAGCAACAAAATGTAACAGACTCAGACTTAGCAGAAATGACTAAGTCACAGAAATCAGCAACATCATGGAGGCTACTTGGCATGCTTGATAGTCACCGCATAGATCACAAAACTACAATACAAGCACCCCTGTAAAGATGGCATGATATAGTTCAAAACACATGTAGAGATCATGCTCATAGGATGCACACACAAAATGCAATGAAAAAGACAAATCACCAAGTTATAACAGTTTCAGCAGGTTAACATCATATAGCACTCTTGCAACGATGATTATGGCATCAAGATGAACTCAAACAAACATTTCACAGTGGAATAAAGTGTAGAGCATCTCACAATGAACATTTTGATATATTACACGCACAAAACGGAGCCACGCACATGAAGTTACGGCATGATGAACAGGGCACCAGAATGTAAAGTTTTCAGGACTTAGAGAAAAAAACGAGGTCGACCTTGTCTTCCAGATCTAGATCTGGGCGGTGGGAGTTCGCCGGAGTTGGGGCTGCGCGAGGACCGGAGAAGAAGAGGAAGGCGCCGGCGGGGTCAGGGATGGCGGGGCCGGGTCGGTCCCGGCCGGATCCGGGTGGGGGCGAGGCGCGGCCGCCGGTGGCGCGGTGGCTGCGGTCGGGCGCGGGCTCCGACGCGGAGGCGAGCTCGCCGGAGTTGAGGGCGAGTGGCGAAGGCGCTGGGCGGAGAGGGGCGTCGGGCGGCGGAGGAGGCGCGCTCCGGTAAAGGGGCGCGGCGGCGGCGAAGATCCGGCGGGATCGGGCGCCCGCACGGGATCGGGGCGGCGACGCGGCTCGGGCCCGAGCGGGCCTGCCCTGGGCCGCGGCGGGCCCGCGGTGGCTGGACGGCGACGTGGCAGCGCGGCAGAGGGTGCGGGGCGGCGGCTGCGGGTGTGTCTGGCGGCGGGCGGACATGTCTGGCGGCGCGGGGAGGTGGAAGCTAGGGTTCATCCGGGATTTTGGGGGAGAGGGACATATTTATAGATAGGGGGAGCTAGGAGAGTCCAAATGAGGTGCGGTTTTCGCCCGCACAATCGTGATCGAACGGCGGAGAGCAAGGAGGGGGTTTGGATGGGCTCATGGGCTGTGGTGAAGAGGGGCTGTGGTGCAAAGAGAGAGGGGTTTCGGGCTACGCGGTTAACCGCTGGGGCATCGAACGACCTCCAAATGGAACGAAATTTGACGGGCGGTCTGCCGGTGATATACCAAGGCCACTCGGCAAATCTCGGCCCATTCCGAGAATGTTTTTCTCCCGCTCACGAAACAAGGTCTGAGAGGGGCGACGGGCGCGTGCGAGAGTGGTTGGGCTTAGAACGGACAACGGAGAGAACCGGCGGAACCCGAACGGATGCAAGTTTTGAAAAACATGCAGATGAAATGCAGATGATGACATGGCAAAATGCAACACGCAAGCAAATGACATGGCAACGACGGGGAATAACTGGAAGACACCTGGCGCATCGAATCCGGGGCGTTACAAATAGCAAAGCTCGCGATACATCAAGATCGTGCCTAATCAAGAACATGAGAGAGAGATCAAACACATAGCTACTGGTACATACCCTCAGGCCGAGGGTGAACTACTCCCTCCTCGTCATGGAGAGCGCCGGGATGATGAAGATGGCCACCGGTGAGGGATCCTCCCCCCTCCCCCGGCAGGGTGCCGGAACAGGGTCCCGATTGGTTTTTGGTGGCTACAGAGGCTTGCGGTGGCGGAACTCCCGATCTATTCTTTTCTTCGATGTTTTTAGGGTATATGGACTTATATAGGCGAAAGAAGTCAGTCAGGAGAGCCACGAGGGGCCCACGAGACAGGGGGCGCGCCCTCCACCCTCGTGGCCATCTCGAAGCTTCCTTGACTTCAACTCCAAGAGTCCTGGATCACGTTCGTTCCAAAAATCACGCTTCCGAAGGTTTCATTCCGTTTGATATTCATTTTCTTCGAAACACTGAAATAGGCAAGAAAACAGCAATATGGGCTGGGCCTCCGGTTAATAGGTTAGTCCCAAAAATAATATAAAAGTGTATAATAAAGCCCGTAAACATCCAAAACAGATAATATAATAGCATGAATGCTTCATAAATTATAGATTCGTTGGAGACATATCAGGGCCATATTAGCCCTCATCGGGTAGAATTGTGTTTTTTTGTCCGCAGGCAGCCCGAAGTTTGGGGCGGATATGAGAGCTCCGGCTGTAGATGTTCTAAAATCTCTGCTTTAGGAAAAAATTGCTTATTAGTTATTGGTCCAACTCATTTCTTCTTATATCTTAGTATTAGAAGAAGACCGGAAAAAGACCGTGGCTGACTGACTGACTGACTTGGTAGGTCCAAATTAGCCGATTAATTCGAATTTCCTCGCTCGTCGGAGGTTCGAAAGAAGAGCAGGGCCAGCAAACCGCACCGGGCAGAGCCGCGCCGCACTTGCTCCATCTAATCTAAAAGGGGTCAACACACCCGACCCGCACCCCACGGGAACGGGACGAGACCGCAGACCACAGACCACCTCACCTACCTACCCATCCCCATCCCCATCCCCCCTCCTCTTCCCCGGCGCCAGCGGGATGTGGGCCCTCCGCGAGCTGGCCGGCGCGGCGGAGGATTTCGCCGACGCCGCCGAAGAGGCAGTTCAGCTTCTCATCAGGATCCGCACCGCCAGCGGCCGGGCGGCGCGCGCCTCCGTCACAGCCGTCTCCATCCTCCTGGCCGGCGTGCGCGACGTCGCAGCCGCCTTCGCGCCCGTCGTCCAGGTCGTCGCCAAGTTCTTCCGGCGCTCCCGCCCCAAGCCGTCCCGGCAGGAACGCCGCCGCAAGAAGAGGTACGACCTAGCTGCTGCCCTTGCTGATTCCACGGTTGCCCAACCGATTTCTCACTGCGTGCGTGCAGGGACGCCAATCGCGAGGCCCGCAAGCGCGAGAGGGAGGACAAGGCCTCCGTGCGCTCCCCAGCGTCCCGTGTCCCGCCCGCGCCCCAGCCCGTTCTCCCACCCCATCCCCGTGCCGGATCTCGCCGCCTCCGCCGCCGTGGGTCTGCCGCCTCCAACGGCTATTCCACGGGTTCCGATGTCTGAGGTAATTCCGAATCGACGGGCTATTCCCAACTCTGTGTGCCAACTCTGTCTCTGTGTGAACTATTCCTGGGCTTTTGTTCAAGAGATTGCTAGCTTCTTTAGCCTAACCTTGGTCCACACAGCTTCCGCAAGCTTGCATTGGAGTAAGATGTGGTTCATAGTTTCTGCAGCTGGGCATAGATCGCATTCATTGTGTGTCACAACTTTGTCCAATGCTTTTCTAAGCATGTTATCTCTTGTATTGTGTCTGTCGCTGAACGCAATCCATAGAAAGATGCGGTGCTTGTTCGGTATAATCTTATCCCATATATATGGCGCCAACATGCAGTTTCTTCCCCTGAAGGTGAGTAGTTTGTATAAGTACGCAGTAGACGGTTTCTTGTCATCTGTGATAGGCAGTCTGGTATCCGGCATACCCACATCTACGTGTATGTTGCCTAAAATTCCATTAAGGGCTTCCAGTATGAATTAATTCTGAGACATGGGTGATTGAGTCATCATTTACCCACCCCATCGGCTCTTTACTGGGGTTTCCTGCAGTCCATCTATCCTCCACATTTGGGATAGATAGAAGCTCCATCTTTTGTGCATTATGGCCACACAAGATAGCTTTCCACACCAGAGAAGCACTCGGTAGGCAAATCAGCGACGAGGAAATCTGTGTTTTGGGTAATATCTTCACTTTAATACTTGAGCACATAAACTCGTAGGATTGTGCAGCAGACGCCAAGCTTTCTTGCCAAGCATTGCGTCATTAAAATATTTAGAATCACGGATGCCAATGCCTCATGTCACCTCGACCTTTCAGAATTAACATGTTTTCCCATGATTGCCAATGCATACCCTTCTGATCAAAGGATCCACTCTTCCGTAACTTGGACATCACTGACATTAATTTGGGGCATAAACCTTTTGTAGCATGGTAGAGATTGAACTATTGACTTGAGGAGTACTTGCCTATGTTGGACAGCTTACCTTGCATTGCACATTTCCTTGTCAGATGACTTCTGTCTTCTTGTTTAAGCTGGCATTAGTGCATAATACCATTATGTTATTAAGTAAAACTGTAGAAGTATGTGTCAAATTGCTTATTTTCCCATGATCGACAGCCTTGCAATTAATGCACCCTTGTCAGATGGCTTCATCTTGTTGTTTAGGCTGGGAAGAGCTAATATCAATTGGCTGGACAATCTTGTGGTTTCTATCAGCTATAAACCAATGTTTTCTACCATCGTTTCAATTTTCTCAGAATTTGAATAATTGAATGAGCAGGGCCAATATGTTTACCAGGGTCTCATACTTTTAAGAATGTAGTTACCACGGCATTGAAGTATGATATTTGGTCTTTTATACAGTACTTTTGTTGCTTCTGTACATTTAGTTGTAACTTGTGCTAAACTGTATGCAGGGGCTACCTTGAGAAGTTTTCTTTTTGTTTACAAGCAGTTTTCTTTTGTTAGCAGTTCAAGCAGAGCAGTTTCGTATTCTAGCTATACTACGTTTCCTCCATCTTCACCTTCCACAGTTTTTAGTAACCCAATTATATTTTTTTGTGGCAGAACGGATGCAGAGTAATGGGAAAGAAGATGCTTCATCCTTGAGGATCATCAGCGATGTAAATGGATCGTTAGAGTATGGACACAATTCGGACTGTACTTGGTCGTGACAGGGAGTTCGAACACTACTTACTATCAAAGGTAGTCGTCTTGCCTATTATTGGTAGCAGTTGTACGGACCAATCGAATCAGTAGATGCGTCGATCTCATTAGGACAAAGACCTGCTCAAACGGATTCCACAAAGGCATGTGCACCAAATTCAGTACAGTTGTTAAGCATGATTACACAATCCCCGACGCCCGTCAGTGGTGAAACCCTGTCGAAATGTGTTGCATTCATCAGTAATGCAAGGGCAAAGTTAACGATAATAATAAGCATGGAATAGTTATGGTGCGTGACTAGGCATTGTGTTCAATCTTAAGCTTGATTTGGAGGGTATAAGCTGGTAATTTTTGGTGCATCTACTTTTTGCATGTTAGTGTGTTATAAGCTGTAAATTTTGGCATTTCTACATACGTTTTAGTAGTACGCTAGTATGTTTGTCATCTATCTAGTTGCGGCACACTTTCAGCACCGGCAGGCAGGCTTGGGTGACTGGTACCAAGCGTAAACATAGTAGGTCCGTGTGAACAATGCTCAATGTGTTTTCTTAGTTTTTGTGCTTTACAAGTAGTCAAAGGTGGTTGTGGTGCGGACTTGGAGTAACTTACCATCAAGCACGCTGACACACAAACGAATGCCCATGCCCAATGCTTGCTTCACTTGTTAATCAAAAGCCAAACCAACCATCTCGAGCAGCAATGGTTTTTCCAGTCCCTTTGCTTTGCTGTGGCAGCCGACGCCAGTCTTGCGTGTGTATCCGACCTACTACAGCTGAAAAGCCTTACTGAAAGACGATGATAACCCAAGAGTAAGTCTCAGGGTCCTCCCGCGCCCACACCCACAACAATTTCCGTGAGTTCAGAGCCTCGTTTTCTTCTGATTGCTGCACCACCAGGCTTTGTGCTAACTGCTCATGCGCCGTGCTGATTGCTCCTGTGCTGTCCAATGCGTTTGGAGGTGCCCCGTTTAGCAATCTTTTTATTTGTTTGCCCCTTCTCCAGTTTGCACGGAAATTGAAGCCCCCACCTTTTGTCTGTTATCTGCTGCTGCGAGCCACCTGTCTCCATTATTTTTACTATAGTTGAAAAAACAGATGATTCGTTATCCTCCTTTGCATTTCGGCCAGCATGCATGCATATTTATTTTTTGATCTGCTGCGGACTTGTTACAAGCAGACATCTGGAGCAGCAATGGCTTTTCACATAAGCATGACTTGGCATTTCATTCCATCTTAAGTTCGATTTGTAGGTTATATAAGCTGGTAAATTTTGGTGCCTCTTACCTTTTTTGTATGTTAGTGCGTTATACAAGCAGTAAATTTTGGCATTTCTACCTACATTCGATTACACTAGTATGTTTGGTATCTGTCTTGTTGCAGCACACTTGTAGCACCAGCATTGTGAGCAATGCTCGATGTGTTTTCCTAGTTTTTGTGCTTTGCATCGTTTTTCGGTCCAGTTGCTCCCAAGTAGTCACAGGTGGTTGTGGTGCGGAGTAACTTACCAGCAAGCACGCTGACACACAAACGAATGCCCATGCCAATGCTACTTCACTTGTGAATCCAAAACCAAACCAGCCATCTCGAGCAGCACTGGCTTTTCACATAACCAATGGTTTTCGGTCTCTTCGCTTCGTTGTGGCAGCTGATGCCAATCTACTTGCGTGTGTATCTGAACCAGAGCTGAAAATCCTAACCCAAAGACGACGATAACCGAAGAGTAAGTCGGGGTCCTCCCGCATCCGCGGATCCTAAGCCTCTCGAACTGCCGGGTTATTCCCCAATGCCCCACGTTATCCTGGTTTTGGGATGCCGGGCAGTTCCGGCAGCCCAGCGTTCACATGAGAAGGTTCTGTTTTCCCTCCTACACTGTACCATGTATCTCCGTTCTAAGCGTTCTTAGAGAGACCTACAGCAATTTCCATCAGTTCAGCAATCGATTTGCTACCCATTGCGTCTGAAGGTGCCCGTCCAGCAGTCTTTGCATCTGCCCCTTTTCCAGCTTCCACGGAGCTCCAAGCCTCCACCTTTTGTCTGTAATCTGCTTCTGCGAGCCACCTGTCTCCATTATTTTTATTTCATTAGTTGAAAAAACAGATGAATCGTTATCCTCCTTTGCATTTTTTGGCCGGCATGCATATACATTTTTTGATCTAGAATTTACAGTTTTGCTTCTTCCCTCCTTTGGTTTCAGCTTGCCGCTCCAGTGCTCCTGCATTGTTTTCAGGGGACTCGTGACTTATTTTTCCTCTGTTTCATTCAGGTTTTACTCTCCGCCATGTATTTTTCCTCCGTGAATGACTTAGATGGTGAGAGGACATCTCTACAGCCGTTACACCAAACGCCCCCGCCGCTACACCTGTGCAAATTCCAGAAAAAGATGAACCATACACAGAAGCCCGCGTGCTCCGATTAAATTATGAGGTACTTTCGTTTCTTAGTACTAGTCCTAACGCTCATGAGAATATGATGCTGCCTAAATCAGATATGTTTGTATTTCTCAGGAACCAAGGGCCTATGATAAACCAAAGAGACTACGAGCGTTGGAGCATAATCAAGCGTGGTTACCAAGGTGAGAATGAAGACGGAACTTTAAGGCCTTCTACGATGCAAGATGCTTAGAAAAATTAATCAGTTTTTTTCTTAAATACCAGTGCTTATTTATACCGGGTAGATGCTTAATTGCACCCCTCCTGTAGAAATACGCACTGGTTCTTAAGAAAAACTTGGTTTGCTGCCGTTACACCAACCGCCCCTGCCGCTACAAATTAAATGTGCAAATTCCAGAAAAAGATGAACCATATACCGAAGCACGCGCGCTCCAATTGAATTATGAGGTACTTTTGTTTCTAATAAGTAGTTCTAGTGTTCATGAGATTATGATGCTGCCTAAATCAGATATGTTTGTATTTCTCAGGAACGAAGGGCCTATGATAAACCAAAGAGACTACTAGCGTTGGAGCATAATCAAGCGTGGTTACAAAGGCGGGAATGAAGACGGAACTTTAAGGCCGTCTACAATGCAAGATGCTTAGAAAAATAAACATCTTTTTCCTAAACATCAGTGCTTATTTATACATGATAGACGCTTAATTACACCCCTCCCGTAGAAATATGCATTGGTTCTTAAGAAAAACTTGGTTTACTGCTGTTACACCAACCGCCCGGGCCGCTATAAATTAAATGTGCAAATTCCAGAAAAAGACAAGAACCATATACCGAAGCACGCGCGCTCCAAGGTATTTTTGTTTCTAAGTAGTTCTAGTGTTCATGAGAATATGATACTGCCTAAATCAGATATGTTTGTATTTCTCAGGGACGAAGGGCCTATGATAAAACAAAGAGACTACTAGCGTTGGAGCATAATCAAGCGTGGTTACAAAGGCGGGAATGAAGACAGAACTTTAAGGCCTTCTACAATGCAAGATGCTTAGAAAAATAAATCAGCTTTTTCCTAAACATCAGTGCTTATTTATACAGGGTAGACGCTTAATTACACCCCTCCTGTAGAAATATGCATTGGTTCTTAAGAAAAACTTGGTTTACTGCTGTTACACCAACTGCCCCTGCCACTACAAATTAAATGTGCAAATTCCAGAAAAAGATGAACCATATACTGAAGCACGCGCGCTGCAATTGAATTATGAGGTACTTTTGTTTCTAAGTAGTTATAGTGTTCATGAGAATATGATGCTGCCTAAATAAGTTATGTTTGTATTTCTCAGGAACGAAGGGCCTATGATAAACCAAAGAGACTACTAGCGTTGGAGCATAATCAAGCGTGGTTACAAAGGCGGGAATGAAGATGGAACTTTAAGGCCTTCTACAATGCAAGATGCTTAGAAAAATAAATCAGTTTTTTCTTAAATAACAGTGCTTATTTATATAGGGTAAACGCTTAATTGCACCCCTCCTGGTTCCTAAGAAAAACTTGGTTATAAAAATTTGTCGTAGCCGTAACCCTGTGTACCAAGTTGTGTCCAACGACCAGCTTACAGAATCTCAGCCTTTTGTTTACTTTTGGCAAGAGCTCACATCATGTCGTGATTGGAAAATTTGAAGGTACTTCATATGTACTCCCTACTCCCTGTGTTCACCGAAAGAGGACGATTTAGACTGACCATGCAATCTTTAAACGTCTTACATTTATGAACAGAGAGTATTTTACACGCATGCCCAATATAGGACAATTTAGACTGACCATGGGCTGAAATATCCAGCGTTTTAATCAACTCTTAGATCAACTCCATGGACCGCGGTGGCTGGAACCTTATTTCTTCATCTGTGTACTTGTTCTTGTGATAGTCTAGTAGTTCCTCGAGAAGTCGACGAGAACAGTGCAGCGTAAAGAACGCTAGAGATTTTTCATGGTCTTGGTTCTTGCATACTCCACACATGCGAACTGCACCACTTGGATAGCAAAGACAGCAAGATCGTCAGAGTTGGAGGATGACTGACACGGTGAATGCTACTGGGGTCTGAGTTAGGAGTAATACTCTGCCGTGCGTGGTCACATCGGCCGGTCGGCGGTGGCATCGCCTCGCCGCTTCCTTTCGCACCGGCGAACGGACATGGGGCACGTGATTTTACCATCAGGACTGATTGTGGTTTGTCGAAGTTTTTTTTTGTTTGTTTCTAGAGAGAAGTCCATGTTACAAACTATCACCAAAGTTCTGGAAGTGTGAAACCGTCTATTTTACAACCTTGAACTATCAAAATTGGAAGAAACAACACTGGACCGGTTTTTGCCTGGTCAACAGTCCAGTCAGCCTTCTCGCAATAAAAAAACAGTCCAGTCAGCCACCACGTCACCCATGTGCCAAAAAATTAAAGTGCCCAGAATTTTTTGAAACAATTCTCAAAAATCTACACTACACTACCCTTATATTCAATCTGGGAAAGTTTCAACAAATTTTTCCGAAAAAAAAAGTTGGGACAAAAATTCAAATCCAGAGCTATTTTGGCAAAATTTGGCCAAAAAATTAAGTTGTCCAGAATTTTTTTAAAAAAATCTAAAAAATCCACACTATCCTTATATTCAATATTGGAAATTTTCAACAAGATTTGACGAATAGAAAAAAAAACTGGAATAAAAATTCAAATTCAGAGCCATTTTCAGTCAAAATTTGGCCAAAAATGGAAGTGTCCAACGCTTTTCTTGAAACAATTCCCAAAGATCCACAGTACCCTTATATTCAATCTGGGAACTTCCAACAAGTTTTGCCAAATAGAAAAAATAAATTAGAAGGAAAAAACTAGATAGGGTCACTAGTAGAAAAGAGGGCTTTGGTTCAGGCCGGGTCAGCCCATTAGTCCCGGTTCAGTTCAGAACCGGGACCAATGGGGGCACTGGTCCCGGTTCGTGAGGCCAGGGGCCTGCCGGGCCTCGTGGGGGCATTGGTCCCGGTTCGTCTGGCCCATTTGGTCCCGGTTGGTGGGACAAACCGGGACCAATGGGCCTCGCTCCTGGCCCACCACCATTGGTTCCGGTTGGTGGCTTGAACCGGGACCACAGGCTGCCCTTTAGTCCCGGTTCATGCCACGAACCGGGACCAATGAGGTGCCTATATATACCCATCGCCCGCGAGCAGAGCACTGGAGTGCTCTGTTTTTCTCTGGCCGGCGAGGGGAGGGCTTTGTGGTGCTCTAGCTCACCTCCTATGCACATGAGGTGTTCGATGAAATGCCCGAGCCACAGTAGTTAAGCTTTTTCCTCTCGAAGCTCGACCTCAAAGCTCCATTTTCCTCGAGATTTGTCTAGGTTTAGCGACCCGTCACGTCCCATTCCCGTCTTCACCGCCGTCGATCGCCCGCGTCAATCTCGTCGCCGGCACCACCGTGGTGAGCCTCTTGTTCTTATCTTCTTTCTGAAAGAAAAAAATTCTTACTTTAGATAGATACTTGTCTAATTTTCTTACTATTGTATTGCTTGTTATTATATAGTGCGATGGTTTTGGTATCCGCCCCCGTCGGCCCTCGTCCTGTCTATGATTCGTATGTGGTATATATTATCTTTATAACTATTGGTTCATTTATTGTTTATGAAAATTATGCCGACCAACGTGACATAGATTTTATTTATCTAGGAGGTATGTGAACCGGAAATTCCAACCGACCCTATTGTCGAGAGGTTAAATTTAGTTGAAGAAGAAAACAATTTCTTGAAGGGAAAAATAAAAAAATTGAGGAGGAGAAGATGATATTGGAGTTGCATGTTGCGGATGTCGTCGATGATCACAAGATCAAGATGGATGCAATGCGCTTGAAGATTAGAAAGATTAGAAAATATGCCATTCATACCGAGGCTTGGTATCATTATGCCGTTGGATCAATTGTTACCTTGGTTGCGACTATGATCGCATTTGTTTTCGCATTGAAATGTTTTACATAGTTTCAATGTATGGTTTAATTAATTAGATGCTCTGGAGAGCTATATGTTGTTAGATGAGAACTATGTATGTACTTTGGTTTTAATGTGATGATGAACTTCTATTAATTTGGTCACTTAATTATCTATTCATGATGTTTTGTAATGGTTTTTGACACACTTAATTATATATAATGCACGCAGATGAACCGGCAATGGATGTACGGTGACAGACACACCTCCGAGTACATTAAGGGCGTGCATGATTTTCTCGAAGTGGCTGAGGCAAACAAGCAGAATGGTTTTATGTGTTGTCCATGCCCTACATGTGGGAATACGAAGTCTTACTTTGACCGGAAAATCCTTCACACCCACCTGCTTTACAAGGGTTTCATGCCACACTATAATGTTTGGACGAGGCACGGAGAAATAGGGGTTATGATGGAAGACGACGAAGAAGAAGAGGACAATGACAACTATGTGCCCCCTGAATACGGTGATGCTGCAACGGGGGAAGCTGCTGAAGATCAAGAGGAACCAGACGATGTGCCCAATGATGCTGCAACGGGGGAAGCTGCTGAAGATCAAGAGGAACCAGTGCCCGATGATGATGATCTCCGCCGGGTCATTGTCGATGCAAGGACGCAATGCGAAAGTCAAAAGGAGAAGCTGAAATTCGATCGCATGTTAGAGGATCACAAAAAAGGGTTGTACCCCAATTGCGAAGATGGCAACACAAAGCTCGGTACCGTACTAGAATTGCTGCAGTGGAAGGCAGAGAATGCTGTGCCTGACAAAGGATTTGAGAAGCTATTGAAAATATTGAAGAAGAAGCTTCCAAAGGATAACGAATTGCCCGACAGTACATACGCAGCAAAGAAGGTCGTATGCCCTCTAGGATTGGAGGTGCAGAAGATACATGCATGCCCTAATGACTGCATCCTCTACCGCGGTGCGTACAAGGATCTGAACGCATGCCCGGTATGCGGTGCATTGCGGTATAAGATCAGACGAGATGACCCTGGTGATGTTGACAGCGAGCCCCCCAGGAAGAGGCTACCTGTGAAGGTGATGTGGTATGCTCCTATAATACCACGGTTGAAACGTCTGTTCAGAAACGAAGAGCATGCCAAGTTGATGCGATGGCACAGTGAGGACCGTAAGAAAGACGGGAAGTTGAGAGCACCCGCTGACGGGTCGCAGTGGAGAAAAATCGAGAGAAAGTACTGGGTTGAGTTTGCAGCTGACCCAAGGAACGTATGGTTTGGTTTAAGCACGGATGGCATTAATCCTTTCGGGGAGCAGAGCAGCAATCACAGCACCTGGCCCGTGACTCTATGTATGTATAACCTTCCTCCTTGGATGTGCATGAAGCGGAAGTTCAATATGATGCCAGTTCTCATCCAAGGCCCTAAGCAACCCGGCAACGACATTGATGTGTACCTAAGGCCATTAGTTGAAGAACTTTTACAGCTGTGGAATGGAAACGGTGTACGTACATGGGATGAGCACAAACAGGAGGAATTTAACCTGCACGCGTTGCTATTTGTAACCATCAACGATTGGCCCGCTCTCAGTAACCTTTCAGGACAGACAAACAAGGGATACCACGCATGCACGCACTTTTTAGATGACACCGAAAGTATATACCTGGACAAATGCAGGAAGAATGTGTACCTGGGCCATCGTCGATTTCTTCCGACCAACCATCAATGTCGAAAGAAAGGCAAGCATTTCAAAGGCGAGGCAGATCACCGGAAGAAGCCCGCCATGCGTACCGGTGATCAAGTACTTGCTATGGTCAATTATTTACACGTAATCTTTGGAAAGGGTCCCGGCGGACTAGCTGTTCCGAATGACGCTGAGGGACAAGCACCCATGTGGAAGAAGAAATCTATATTTTGGGACCTACCCTACTAGAAAGACCTAGAGGTCCGCTCTTCAATCGACGTGATGCACGTGACGAAGAACCTTTGCGTGAACCTACTAGGCTTCTTGGGCGTGTATGGGAAGACAAAAGATACACCTGAGGCACGGGAGGACCTGCAACGTTTGCACGAAAAAGACGGCATGCCTCCGAAGCAGTATGAAGGTCCTGCCAGCTACGCTCTTACGAAAGAAGAGAAAGAAATCTTCTTTGAATGTCTGCTCAGTATGAAGGTCCCGACTGGCTTCTCGTCGAATATAAAGGGAATAATAAATATGCCAGAGAAAAAGTTCCAGAACCTAAAGTCTCATGACTGCCACGTGATTATGACGCAACTGCTTCCAGTTGCATTGAAGGGGCTTCTACCGGAAAACGTCCGATTAGCCATTGTGAAGCTATGTGCATTCCTCAATGCAATCTCTCAGAAGGTGATCGATCCAGAAATCATACCGAGGCTAAGGAGTGATGTGGCACAATGTCTTGTCAGTTTCGAGCTGGTGTTCCCACCATCCTTCTTCAATATCATGACGCACGTCCTAGTTCATCTAGTCGACGAGATTGTCATTCTAGGCCCGTATTTCTACACAATATGTTCCCCTTTGAGAGGTTCATGGGAGTCCTAAAAAAATATGTCCATAACCGCGCTAGGCCAGAAGGAAGCATCTCCATGGGCCATCAAACAGAGGATGTAATTGAGTTTTGTGTTGACTTCATTCCTGGCCTTAAGAAGATAGGTCTCCCTAAATCGCGGTATGAGGGGAGACTGACTGGAAAAGGCACACTAGGAGCGGACTCAATAATATGCAGGGACGGGCATTCTTGGTCTCAAGCACACTACACAGTTCTACAGAACTCTACCTTGGTGACCCCGTATGTCGATGAACACAAGAACAGTCTGCGCTCCAAACACCCGGAGCAGTGTGACGACTGGATTACATGTGAACACATCAGGACTTTCAGCAGTTGGTTGGAAACACGTCTCAGAGGTGACACCACTGTTTGTGATGAGTTGTACTCGTTGTCCAGGGGACCATCTTCGACTGTATTGACTTACAAAGGATACGAGATAAATGGGAACACATTTTACACGATCGCCCAAGATCAAAAGAGCACCAACCAAAACAGCGGTGTCCGCTTTGATGCAGCAATCGAGAGGGGAAAGGACACGTATTATGGTTACATAATGGACATATGGGAACTTGACTACGGACATGATTTTAAGGTCCCTTTGTTTAAGTGCAAATGGGTCAATCTGTCAGGAGGCGGGGTACAGGTAGACCCACAGTACGGAATGACAACAGTGGATCTGAACACTCTTGGGTACACTGACGAACCGTTCGTCCTAGCCAATGATGTGGCACAGGTTATCTATGTGAAGGACATGTCTACCAGACCGAGAAAAAGAAAAGATAAGGAAGCGAATACATCATACGATGAGCCAAAGCGCCACATAGTTCTTTCAGGAAAAAGGGACATTGTGGGAGTGGAGGGCAAGACAGACATGTCTGAAGATTATGAAAAGTTTCATGAAATTCCTCCCTTCAAAGTCAAGGCTGACCCAAGCATCCTGATAAACGATGAAGATTATCCATGGTTACGGCGCAATAAGCAAATGACACAAGCGAAGGGAAAGTGAAGACTTTCTCCCGCAACTATTATGATGATACCATGCCAACTTTCTAACCCACGAGTATGATACCATTGTCCGTTAGCTCATTTGAAATGCTTTTCAATTTTAGGGTCTTATAGCTCAAAGAAATCAGTAAATGCATGAAAAATAACAAATAAAATAAATAAGTAATTAGAAACAAAATAATATAAACTTTATTAAAATATATAAGTAGAAACAAAATAAAATAAACTTTAATAAAATTTATGAAACTAAAATTAACAAAGTATTTTCTGTTCAAAACATTATAAGAAACCTCTAGTATTATTGAAACTAAAATCATATAAAATTGATGCAACTAAAATTATCGAAGTATTTTCTGTTCAAAATCATTAAAAGCAAAAAGAATTTTCATAAAAAACTTTTTTTGATAGAAACTTTAATAGCAAAAAGAATTATCATAAAGTAAAATAAATAAGTAATTAGAAACAAAATAAAATAAAATAAATAAGTATTTTGTTTTAAGTAGAAACAAAATAAAATAAATAAAGCAAAAAAAGAAAACAAAAAAACTGGGAAAAAAATTTGAAAAAGCCACCTACTGGGCCACCACGGCCTGAATACGACTAGAAACCCATCAATGGGCCAGGCAGGCCCGCAAAAGGCCCAGCAGGCCCACAGGCATAGCAGTGCAAGATTAGGCCCGTAAGCCGGCAATGGAGACGAGCTCGAGAGGGTTGGCGACCACTTTCGAGCTCTCTCAACTAGCGAGGTGGGACCAAGCTTTGGCCGCGACGCGGGCAGCACATGTCCTTTGGTCCCAGTTGGTGGCACCAACCGGGACTAAAGGGGTGTATTGGTCCCGGTTGGTGCCACGAACCGGTACCAATTCACCCCCTTTAGTCCTGGTTGGTGGCACGAACCGGGACTAAAGGGTGCATTGGTCCCGTTTGGTTCCACGAACCGGGACCAAAGCTCTTGGTATATAACCAACACTTGTGAAAATTTTCATCTTCATCTCGCAGTTGCCCCTGACGACCCCTCGACGACATCGACGCCGCCAGGCTGCCCCGACGCCCCCGCCGTCGCCGTCGCCCGCGCCCGTCGTTGCCCGCGCCCTCGCCCACGTCGTCGCCGCGCGCCGTCCCTGCCCCGACACGCGCCGCCCCTGCCCCGCGCCCTCGCCCGTCGCCGTCGCCGCGCGCCGTCCCTGCCCCGACGCACGCCGCCCCTGCCCCGCGCCCTCGCCCGTCGCCGTCGCCCACGCCCGTCGTCGCCGTCGCCCGCGCCCTCGCCGTCGCCGACTGTAATGATGTTTTAAATACACTTTTTAGATATATGTATTTTTTTTATGTATGTTCATATATGTATGTATGTATTTTTTACATGTTTTTTGTATGTATGTATGTATTTTTTTCAACTGTAATGATGTTTTAAAAATACATATATGCAAAAGTTAGATTTTTAGAAAGGAATTTGAATAGGTTTTCAGCAAGGAATTTGAATCTGGTTCAAATTTCATTTGAATGAAATTTGAAAATTTTGAACTATGGGTCAGAAGGTTTTTGGTGAAATGGAGTGTAGGTACTGTCATGAAGTTGGAGTAATGTTTGTGGTTGTAAAAGAGTTAGGAAAAGTTTTATATATGCAAAAGTTACATTTTTAGAAAAGTTTTATGTATCTAGCTAGGAAAGGAAGAAGAAGAAAAAGAAGGAGAGGAAAAACGAAAATAAGAAGAGGAAGAAAGGAGAAGAAGAGGAGAGGAAGAAGAGGAGAAATAAATAAGAAGAGGAAAAAAGAAGAAAAAGAAGAGGAGAAGAAGAAAAAAATAGATATATCTATTTTTTCTTCTTCTCCTCTTCTTTTTCTTCTTTTTTTCTTCGATCTTCTCCTCTATTCCTTTCTTCTTCTCCTCTTTTTATTTCTTCTTCGTCTTCTTATTTTTTATCGGGTATGTCGTTGTCGATATACCCCCTCCCCGATAACATTATTTTCCCATGTATGTATGTCGTCGTTGTCGATATATATAACTCCCTCCCAGATAACTTCGACATGATGGACGGTCGATATTTATACCCCCTCTCGACCGTGATAACTTATACCACGGGAGCACCCCCCGGCCCTCTCGCTCGACCAAAACTCTCGAGGACACCCAAACCCTAGCAAAAAAACCATGTCGGTCTCCTACCCCCTCCCGCCGCGCCCCTACCCTTGAAGCGTTGCCGAGGCCACCCCAAACCCGGAATAAGCTAGGTCTACGTTTGCACTAATATATCCACCTGTTGTCATGTTTGTGTAATAATTGCCATGTTGTAATATTTGCAGAAACAATGGAGCACGGACGAGACGAGCAAGCAGAAGAGGTGTTGGGGGACATAATCTTAGCCGGAGGTGATATCTTGTCGTATCTTAACGACAATGATGGTCTGGAAGAACAGGGTGAAGAAGCAGGCTACGGTGATCGAAGAGTGGAGGAGGAAAGACATGATTATGATGGCTCCGGTGACCCAATGCTGGTGCAAGAAGGAGCCCGTGGTGACGGCTCCGGTGACCGAACAGAGTCCGGCCAGGTAAATATATTAGTTAAGCCTGTGCTGACTCGTCTTTCTTCTTTTTTCTAGCCCTCCGGATCGAGCACAACTTCGGTAAAGAGACGAGGCCTGAAGAGAAAGTTGCGCTCGGATGAAAGGTTTGAGATCACAGCAATCGCGCGCGACGGCCAATCGATTGAACCCATCCGGACAAAGGATGCATTTGCTGCTCAGTGCGGGGTTCTAGTTAGGGACAAGATCCCGATCAGCATCCACCAATGGTATAAGCCTAAGAAGGAAGACCCTGAGGTGTCTTATGTCAATGATATGCAGAAAGATGATCTTTGGACTGAGCTGAAGGCAAATTTCACCCTACCGCCAGAGGAGGATCCGGAGAAGCCAGTTAAAGAGCAATTAATCAAGTCTCATGCTCTTAAGAAGATGGCAGACCTATTCAGGAGGTGGAAGAATGAGCTGAAAACGTTTGTCGACAAAGAAGAGACACCAGAATTCATCAACCGGTATGAGAAGATCAGAGATCACTGGCCCACATTTGTGGCCCACAAGACATCAGAAAAGAGTAAGAAGATGTCAGCGACAAACAAGAAGAATGATGCGAAGAAGAAGCTTCACCATCGCACGGGGTCAGGTGGCTACCTCAAAGCCCGGCCTAAGTGGGCCAAGGCTGAGAATGATCTGCTTGATAAAGGGATCGAACCACAGACAATGAACTGGCCAGACCGTTGCCGGACTTGGTTCTTCGGGGCTGGCGGAAAATTGGACCCTGTATCAGGGAGGTGCGTTAGGACGGACAAGGTTTTGAGAATACCAGTCAGGAGGCTTCAGCAGTATATCGATGCAGCACGGGAAGGGACGTTCGTTCCAGACAGAGAGAACGACGAGCTCACAATGGCCCTCGGGAATCCTGAGCACCCTGGACGGACACGAGGCACGCCAGGCTCCGTTCCGTGGAAGGCTGGTTTTCCGGACGCAGGCGGTTACAAAAGCCAGGAGAGGAGGAAAAAAGTGGAGCAGACCCAAATTCATAAGCTGCACGAAAGGGTTCAAGCGCTAGAGGAACGAGACGGCAATCGACATGCCAAAACTACCCCCGAAGCTACCCCGCCATCTCAGCGGAGAAGCAACGTGGCTTCCACCGAGCTGCTTCAGCCGGAGCATGTCTTGACGGCTCCTGCTAGCTACCCCGTGGATGCTATCACGGAGTCTCAACATTGCCACCTTATGGCGCAATGGCAGAACTTCAAAGTCAAGGCGGCTGTTGGCTCTGTTTTACCTCCTGAACCCGGCGCAACCTACCACTGCCGGCCGATTCCAGAAGGATATGCTAGGGTGATGGTGGATGAAATAACGGAGGGATTTGAGGACCTCCAGCTTGACCACCCTACTGGTGAAGGGGAGACTCGGCTGGTTGCTGCTCTGAAGACTCCATGCCTATGGCGGAAGGAGCTCGTTCACCTTCCGAACTGGACGCCTCCGGCGAGTAAGGGCACTCCGCTTCCTTCTCCGCCTCCTCCTCCGGCGAGTGATCAGGGCACTCAGCCTCCTTCTCCGGCGCGTGGCGGCACTCCGCCTCCTCCTCCGGCGAGTGATCAGGGCACTCAGCCTCCTTCTCTGGCGCTTGGCGGCACTCCGCCTCCTTCTCCGCCTGCGCCGACGCGCCAGAGCAGCCAGCCTCCTCCTTCTCCGCCTTGTCAGCAAGGGCGGAAGAGACCCGCCGCCGCTCCGGCGCGTCGTAGTCCTTCTCCTCCGCCTCGTAAGCAAGGAAAGAAGACAGCCGCAGCCGCTCCGTCTGCTCTGCCGGCGTCTAGCAGTACAGCCAGAGGCGGGAGGCAATACAGATTCGGTCCTTCTCTGAAGACTCCAGAGAAGTTACCATACGAGAGGACCGAGGAGAAAACCACGAAGATCGTGCAAGCCGAAGTGACGAACTTCTTTGAAGGGGTGAAAGCAAAGAAACATCCACCTCCGGAGGAGAAGGTAGATCCGGTGAAAGCGAAGCGCACTCTGGCTGCCCTGACAAAACCACCAAAGTCTCCGCCGAAAGGCAACTATGAGCGCATTATTGGAAAGACATTTGCCGAAGCGGAGCGATCGGGAAGTACTGTCAGTGATCAAAGGTTAAAAGAATGACGAGCTGGGAAAAAAATTGCCCAGCTCGGCGAACAAGCGAACCAATCGTGCCCCCCGCTCAAGGTGTCTAGCGACATCGTCGCTGCAGATCCAAGGATGGTGCCCGGTTATAGCAATCTTGGAGATTACCTGCCCGACGATGTACATTATGAAATCTTGGAGGTGGACGAACACAAATACCATTACGGGAAGCCTCTCGTCAAAGATGAAAGATCTCTAACAACGATGATGCGAAGATTACATGATTGGTACATGAAAACCTGCAGAGAGTCTGGGGGGAGGGATACTTTGACGCTGAGAGTTAAACCGGAGCATGACCTCGTTGGAATTGAACTGTTGAATGTTCCATTTGAGGAGTTCTTCTAGTTTTTCAATCAAAAGGCCCTCGATAAATCAACGATCACTTGCTACTGTCTGTAAGTAGTACTACTTCTGTCATTAAGTCTCTCTATATATGTCAGCTCTTTCATTGCATGTATTTATAATTATCCTCACTATATTATGCAGATTGAAGATCGCCGAATTGAAGAAAAGACAAATCGGTGATATTGGGTTCATTAACACAAATCTCATAGATGCAACTCAGGTTAAATATCATGCCAAAAATACCGAGGCCAACTTGCTACGATCGTTGGTAATAAATGAAAACAAAGATATAATACTCTTTCCTTACAACTTCAAGTGAATGTTACTGTCTTGTGCATATTCGGTTTTCCTTATTAGTCCAGGTTATAGTAATGTAATTGATGACTTATGCATGCGTGCGCAGCTTCCACTATATTCTCCTAGATATTAAGCTTGAGCAGGGAGTAGTAACCATCTTAGACTCGAGACGAAAAGATCCCCAGGACTATGCAGACATGACATCAAATGCTCGAGAAGTAAGTTAAATCGATCATTATCCACCATATCAGCAACTTTGTTCATTTCCTGATATCAAGTAATTGTTTTTTTTGTCTGGCAGGGTTTGGAGAAAATTCACCAAAAAAGCTCCGGGACTGCCGGAGAAGCTGCAATTTAGCCACCCGAAAGTAAGTACTATAGTAGCATGTTCCGCGCATCTCCTAGTGATTCAAGCGCTAGTTTCATCAATACCATTTAGCATGCTTGCTTATCAGTTTGATTGACCTCTATTTCTTGTAAAGTGGTTGTGGCAGGAACCCGGGAATAATTACTGTGGATACTACATTTGCGAGTCCATCCGCTACACGACCTGTGAGCGGGGCTACTCTGACGAACAATATGAAGTGCGTAAGCAATAATATTCACAATTTTATTTTATTACCATCATTTGTGTGTCGAGTTTCATTTATTCATATATATATATATATATATATATATGTATTGACCTCCTTCTTCAAATTAGATCTTTCAGATGCGGGATGAACTCCTAGCACCAGATCGTATGCGAGCAATTCAAAAGGAATTGACGGCATTCTTCCTTGACCACGTGATCGCTGAAAACGGAGAATACTATGTGGACCCTGTGTTCTTACAATTTAATTAGGAGATTATATTGTAAGAGATAATTATTGTATATATGTAGCCGGTAGTGTCGGATAGATATACGAGAACTTGTTGTTCGACCAATCTCTCGGAGAAGGAGAGGTGGTCGATATCACTTCTCTCTGTATGCATATGTTCATGACGATCTTCTGTTTTCTTCATTTGCTTACTAGCTAGCGTGTCTAGTCCTCTCCATACGTATATAGTGTTGGAAATATGCCCTAGAGGCAATAATAAATGGTTATTATTATATTTCTTTGTTCATGGTAATTGTCTATTATTCATGCTATAATTGTATTGTCCGGAAATCGTGATACATGTGTGAATACATAGACCTCAACCTGTCCCTAGTAAGCCTCTAGTTGACTAGCTCGTTGATCAACAGATAGTCATGGTTTCCTGACTATGGACATTACATGTCATTGATAACGGGATCACATCATTAGGAGAATGATGTGATGGACAAGACCCAATCCTAAGCATAGCATAAAAGATCGTGTAGTTTCGTTTGCTAGAGCTTTTCCAATGTCAAGTATCTTTTCCTTGGACCATGAGATCGTGCAACTCCCGGATACCGTAGGAGTGCTTTGGGTGTGCCAAACGTCACAACGTAACTGGGTGACTATAAAGGTGCATTACGGGTATCTCCGAAAGTGTCTGTTGGGTTGGCACGGATCGAGACTGGGATTTGTCACTCCGTGTGACGGAGAGGTATCTCTGGGCCCACTCGGTAATGCATCATCATAATGAGCTCAATATGACTAAGGCGTTAGTCGCGGGATCATGCATTGCGGTACGAGTAAAGAGACTTGCCGGTAACGAGATTGAACAAGGTATTGGGATACCGACGATCGAATCTCGGGCAAGTAACATACCGATTGACAAAGGGAATTGCATACGGATTGATTGAATCCTCGACACCGTGGTTCATCCGATGATATCATCGTGGAACATGTGGGAGCCAACATGGGTATCCAGATCCCGCTGTTGGTTATTGACCGGAGAGGCGTCTCGGTCATGTCTGCATGTCTCCCGAACCCGTAGGGTCTACACACTTAAGGTCCGGTGACGCTAGGGTTGTAGAGATATATGTATGCGGAAACCCGAAAGTTGTTCGGAGTCCCGGATGAGATCCCGGACGTCACGAGAGGTTCCGGAATGGTCCGGAGGTAAAGATTTATATATGGGAAGTCTTATTTTGGTCGCCGGAAAAGTTTCGCGCTTTATCGGTATTGTACCGGGAGTGCCGAAAGGGGTCCGGGGGTCCACCAAAGGGGTCCACCAGCCCCGGGGGGCCACATGGGCTGTAAGGGGTGTGCCTTGGCCTATATGGGCCAAGGGCACCAGCCCCAAGAGGCCCATGCGCAAGAGATAAGAAAGAAGGGAGAGTCCTAAAGGGGGAAGGCACCTCCGAGGTGCCTTGGGGGGGAAGGACTCCCCCCTGGCCGCACCCTTCCTTGAAGGAAGGGGCAAGGCTGCGCCCCCCCCCCTCTCCCTTGGCCCTATATATAGTGGGGGGAAGGGAGGGCAGCAACATCTAAGCCTTGGGCGCCTCCCTCCTCCCCTGCAACACCTCTCTCTCTCTCGCAGAAGCTCGGCGAAGCCCTGCCGGAGACCCGCTACATCCACCACCACGCCGTCGTGCTGTTGGATCTCCATCAACCTCTCCTTCCCCCTTGCTGGATCAAGAAGGAGGAGACGTCGCTGCATCGTACGTGTGTTGAACGCGGAGGTGCCGTCCGTTCGGCACTCGGTCATCGGTGATTTGGATCACGGCGAGTACGACTCCGTCATCCACGTTCATTGGAACGCTTCCGCTCGCGATCTACAAGGGTATGTAGATCCACTCCTTTCCCCACGTTGCTAGTAGACTCCATAGATGCATCTTGGTGAGCGTAGGAAAATTTTAAATTATGCTACGATTCCCAACAGTGGTATCAGAGCCAGGCCTATGCGTAGTTACTATGCACGAGTAGAACACAAAGAAGTTGTGGGCGTTGATGTTGCCAATTCTTCTTGCCGCTACTAGTCGTTTCTTGTTTCGGCGGCATTGTAGGATGAAGCGGCCCGGACCGACCTTACACGTACGCTTACGTGAGACAGGTTCCACCGACTGACATGCACTAGTTGCATAAGGTGGCTAGCGGGTGTCTGTCTCTCCTACTTTAGTCGGAACGGATTCGATGAAAAGGGTCCTTATGAAGGGTAAATAGAAATTGGCAAATCACGTTGTGGTCATACGTAGGGAAGAAATCGTTCTTGCTAGAAACCTACAAACCACGTAAAAACTTGCAACAACAATTAGAGGACGTCTAACTTGTTTTTGCAGCAAGTGATATATGTGATATGATATGGCCAGAAGATGTGATGAATGATATATGTGATGTATGAGATTGATCATATTCTTGTAATAGGAATCACGACTTGCATGTCGATGAGTATGACAACCGGCAGGAGCCATAGGAGTTGTCTTTATTATTTTGCATGACCTGCGTGTCATTTGAATAACGCCATGTAATTTACTTTACTTTGTTGCTAAACGGTTAGCCATAGAAGTAGAAGTAATCGTTGGCGTGACAACTTCATGAAGACACAATGATGGAGATCATGATGATGGAGATCATGGTGTCATGCCGGTGACGAAGATGATCATGGTGCCCCGAAGATGGAGATCAAAGGAGCATGATGATATTGGCCATATCATGTCACTATTCGATTGCATGTGATGTTTATCGTGTTTTTGCATCTTATTTGCTTAGAACGACGGTAGCAAGTAGGATGATCCCTTATAATAATTTCAAGAAAGTGTTCACCCTGCTCCTCAAATGAGAGCGGTAAATCGGTAAGAGACATCATAGATCGCACCATATCCAATAGAGTGCGATTACGACGTTCGGACACACCAACGATTTCTTGAAATTATTATAAGGGATCATCCTACTTGCTACCGTCGTTCTAAGCAAATAAGATGCAAAAACACGATAAACATCACATGCAATCGAATAGTGACATGATATGGCCAATATCATCATGCTCCTTTGATCTCCATCTTCGGGGCACCATGATCATCTTCGTCACCGGCATGACACCATGATCTCCATCATCATGATCTCCATCATTGTGTCTTCATGAAGTTGTCACGCCAACGATTACTTCTACTTCTATGGCTAACCGTTTAGCAACAAAGTAAAGTAAATTACATGGCGTTATTCAAATGACACGCAGGTCATGCAAAATAATAAAGACAACTCCTATGGCTCCTGCCGGTTGTCATACTCATCGACATGCAAGTCGTGATTCCTATTACAAGAATATGATCAATCTCATACATCACATATATCATTCATCACATCTTCTGGCCATATCATATCACATATATCACTTGCTGCAAAAACAAGTTAGACGTCCTCTAATTGTTGTTGCAAGTTTTTACGTGGTTTGTAGGTTTCTAGCAAGAACGATTTCTTACCTACGTATGACCACAACGTGATTTGCCAATTTCTATTTACCCTTCATAAGGACCCTTTTCATCGAATCCGTTCCGACTAAAGTAGGAGAGACAGACACCCGCTAGCCACCTTATGCAACTAGTGCATGTCAGTCGGTGGAACCTGTCTCACGTAAGCGTACGTGTAAGGTCGGTCCGGGCCGCTTCATCCTACAATGCCGCCGAAACAAGAAACGACTAGTAGCGGCAAGAAGAATTGGCAACATCAACGCCCACAACTTCTTTGTGTTCTACTCGTGCATAGTAACTACGCATAGGCCTGGCTCTGATACCACTGTTGGGAATCGTAGCATAATTTAAAATTTTCCTACGCTCACCAAGATGCATCTATGGAGTCTACTAGCAACGAGGGGAAAGGAGTGGATCTACATACCCTTGTAGATCGCGAGCGGAAGCGTTCCAATGAACGTGGATGACGGAGTCGTACTCGCCGTGATCCAAATCACCGATGACCGAGTGCCGAACGGACGGCACCTCCGCGTTCAACACACGTACGGTGCAGCGACGTCTCCTCCTTTATTGATCCAGCAAGGGGGGAGGAGAGGTTGATGGAGATCCAACAGCACGACGGTGTGGTGGTGGATGTAGCGGCTCTCCGGCAGGGCTTCGTCGAGCTTCTGCGCGAGAGAGAGAGGTGTTGCAGGGGAGGAGGGAGGCGCCAAAGGCTGTAGTATGCTGCCCTCCCTCCCCCCCCCTTTATATAGGCCCCCAAGGGGGGGTGCGCAGCCCTTGGAGATGGGATCTCCAAGGGGGGGCGGCGGCCAAGGGGGAAGGGGTTGCCTTGCCCCCCAAGGCAAGGGGAAACTCCCCCCCTAGGGTTCCCAACCCTAGGCGCATGGGGGGGAGGCCCAAAGTGGCGCCCCAGCCCATTAGGGGCTGGTTCCCCTCCACTTTCAGCCCACGGGGCCCTCCGGGACAGGTGGCCCCACCCGGTGGACCCCCGGGACCCTTCCGGTGGTCCCGGTACAATACCGATAACCCCCGAAACTTTCCCGGTGGCCAAAACTGGACTTCCTATATATAATTCTTCACCTCCGGACCATTCCGGAACCTCTCGTGACGTCCGAGATATCATCCGGGACTCCGAACAACTTTCGGGTTTCCGCATACATATATCTCTACAACCCTAGCGTCACCGGACCTTAAGTGTGTAGACCCTACGGGTTCGGGAGACATGCAGTCATGACCGAGACGCCTCTCCGGTCAATAACCAACAGCGGGATCTGGATACCCATGTTGGCTCCCACATGTTCCACGATGATATCATCGGGTGAACCACGGTGTCGAGGATTCAATCAATCCGTATGCAATTCCCTTTGTCAATCGGTATGTTACTTGCCCGAGATTCGATCGTCGGTATCCCAATACCTTGTTCAATCTCGTTACCGGCAAGTCTCTTTACTCGTACCGCAATGCATGATCCCGTGACTAACGCCTTAGTCACATTGAGCTCATTATGATGATGCATTACCGAGTGGGCCCAGAGATACCTCTCCGTTTACACGGAGTGACAAATCCCAGTCTCGATCCATGCCAACCCAACAGACACTTTCGGAGATACCCGTAATGCACCTTTATAGTCACCCAGTTACGTTGTGACGTTTGGCACACCCAAAGCACTCCTACGGTATCCGGGAGTTGCACGATCTCATGGTCTAAGGAAAAGATACTTGACATTGGAAAAGCTCTAGCAAACGAAACTACACGATCTTTTATGCTATGCTTAAGTTGGGTCTTGTCCATCACATCATTCTCCTAATGATGTGATCCCGTTATCAATGACATCCTATGTCCATAGTCAGGAAACCATGACTATCTGTTGATCAACGAGCTAGTCAACTAGAGGCTTACTAGGGACAGGTTGTGGTCTAGTTATTCACACATGTATTACGATTTCCGGACAATACAATTATAGCATGAATAAAAGACTATTATCATGAACACAGAAATATAATAATAACCATTTATTATTGCCTCTAGGGCATATTTCCAACATGCCCTAGAGGCAATAATAAATGGTTATTATTATATTTCTTTGTTCATGGTAGTTGTCTATTATTCATGCTATAATTGTATTGTCCGGAAATCGTGATACATGTGTGAATACATAGACCTCAACCTGTCCCTAGTAAGCCTCTAGTTGACTAGCTCGTTGATCAACAGATAGTCATGGTTTCCTGACTATGGACATTACATGTCATTGATAACGGGATCACATCATTAGGAGAATGATGTGATGGACAAGACCCAATCCTAAGCATAGCATAAAAGATCGTGTAGTTTCGTTTGCTAGAGCTTTTCCAATGTCAAGTATCTTTTCCTTGGACCATGAGATCGTGCAACTCCCGGATACCGTAGGAGTGCTTTGGGTGTGCCAAACGTCACAACGTAACTGGGTGACTATAAAGGTGCATTACGGGTATCTCCGAAAGTGTCTGTTGGGTTGGCACGGATCGAGACTGGGATTTGTCACTCCGTGTGACGGAGAGGTATCTCTGGGCCCACTCGGTAATGCATCATCATAATGAGCTCAATATGACTAAGGCGTTAGTCGCGGGATCATGCATTGCGGTACGAGTAAAGAGACTTGCCGGTAACGAGATTGAACAAGGTATTGGGATACCGACGATCGAATCTCGGGCAAGTAACATACCGATTGACAAAGGGAATTGCATACGGATTGATTGAATCCTCGACACCGTGGTTCATCCGATGATATCATCGTGGAACATGTGGGAGCCAACATGGGTATCCAGATCCCGCTGTTGGTTATTGACCGGAGAGGCGTCTCGGTCATGTCTGCATGTCTCCCGAACCCGTAGGGTCTACACACTTAAGGTCCGGTGACGCTAGGGTTGTAGAGATATATGTATGCGGAAACCCGAAAGTTGTTCGGAGTCCCGGATGAGATCCCGGACGTCACGAGAGGTTCCGGAATGGTCCGGAGGTAAAGATTTATATATGGGAAGTCTTATTTTGGTCGCCGGAAAAGTTTCGCGCTTTATCGGTATTGTACCGGGAGTGCCGAAAGGGGTCCGGGGGTCCACCAAGGGGGTCCACCAGCCCCGGGGGGCCACATGGGCTGTAAGGGGTGCGCCTTGGCCTATATGGGCCAAGGGCACCAGCCCCAAGAGGCCCATGCGCAAGAGATAAGAAAGAAGGGAGAGTCCTAAAGGGGGAAGGCACCTCCGAGGTGCCTTGGGGGGGAAGGACTCCCCCCTGGCCGCACCCTTCCTTGAAGGAAGGGGCAAGGCTGCGCCCCCCCCCCCCTCCCTTGGCCCTATATATAGTGGGGGGAAGGGAGGGCAGCAACATCTAAGCCTTGGGCGCCTCCCTCCTCCCCTGCAACACCTCTCTCTCTCTCGCAGAAGCTCGGCGAAGCCCTGCCGGAGACCCGCTACATCCACCACCACGCCGTCGTGCTGTTGGATCTCCATCAACCTCTTCTTCCCCCTTGCTGGATCAAGAAGGAGGAGACGTCGCTGCACCGTACGTGTGTTGAACGCGGAGGTGCCGTCCGTTCGGCACTCGGTCATCGGTGATTTGGATCACGGCGAGTACGACTCCGTCATCCACGTTCATTGGAACGCTTCCGCTCGCGATCTACAAGGGTATGTAGATCCACTCCTTTCCCCTCGTTGCTAGTAGACTCCATAGATGCATCTTGGTGAGCGTAGGAAAATTTTAAATTATGCTACGATTCCCAACATATAGTACGTAGCGTCGACAAGCACGGAGATAAGAGAGGACACTTCTCTCTATTAATTAGCTAACTAACACAATATATGAAACACCTAAAATAACCCCCAACCCCCCCCCCCTTCAAAACAAAAACAAAAACCCCAGCCACTGAAATGCTGACGCGTGGATGCCTATTGGTCCCGATTAGTGCCACCAACCGGGACCAAAGGCCCTTCTGCCTGGGCTCGCCGCACCGGCCACGTGAAGGCCCATCTGCCCCGGTTCATGTAAGAACCAGGACTAAAGGGTTAGGGCATTAGTAACGACCCTTTAGTCCCGGTTCAAAAACCGGGACAAAAGGCCCTTACCAACCGGGACAATAGGCCCTTTTTCTACTAGTGGGTTAAGTGGGACAGGGGTGAGTTGGCGGCTGACTGGACCGTTGACCAGTCAAAACCTGTCAAAAACGAGTCTAGGGTTGTTTCTCGTCCTGTTTTGGCCAAGGTAGTAAAGTAGACGGTTCCGTAGTTCAAGGTTGTATATTAGATTTTGGTGGTAGTTCGAGATTGTAATATGAACTCCTCTTTTTTTCTATATGGAAAAAAAAAGAGATATGCACTCTGTAGAGTAATCTTGTCAGGTTTGTTTGCTCAAGCAGCTCAACTTTTTGGGTAAAATTGAAAGATTTTGTCAAAACTATCTGAGACCAACAGCTATTGTGTCCCGGATGTGTTCTTTGTTTTGAAGTCGCGCCTACAGTTTTTCGCGGTGCTCCCAGAAAGAATCACAGATTCACAGTGCTGCTCCGAGAGTGCAGACAGTGTGCCGTCAGAAATAAAAAAAGGTAAAATAAGAACGTTGTTTTGTCGTTCAGAGGAACACCACTGTTTGCATTGGTGTCAGGCAGCACAGAGTAATTTTTAGCCATGTGAAAATAAACTAATTAACCATCAGATCTCTATTGTTTGCACACCACTAATTTAACCAGAAAGCTTATAAACAGGCAGCCACGGGCCGTGTTGGGCTAGGCTCATTTAGGTGCTTGCCGGGCCATATCGTGGCCGGCCCGGCCCGGCCGTTGAACACCTGCGCACGTCAGCAATAGGCAGGCGAGCCTTCAATTTCTTTACCTTTTGTTTATGGCAACACTATACCTTTTCAATGTTCTTCCCAATTTCCCCATATGAGTCCGTCCTGCATATATTCTATCTTTTCATCACTTCGAAAAAACACTTATTTTATTTTGGCCTATTGATGATGCATTTGTCTGTCATCCTACAAAAATCTTTTGTTTGCGGAGAACTGAACTTCTAGTTAAGAAGGAACCACATCCTGCCATGTATGAGTGGTAGTGGGTTTTTAAACAAAGTCATAGGAAATGATACTTTTTCAGTGGGGCGCACGCTTCATGAAAAACAGGTGCGAAGAAAAGGTGCGCACAGTTAGGATCAGCAAAGCAACGCATGCCCAACTCTCACTAAACGTCACTCTTTTCATCCATGCTTAATTACCCAATTGTTAAAGTTGTATTTTTAAAAAAATTATGTGTGAAAATTTCAAACCATGATTACTACCTAACAAAGCATAAGATTGATTACATGACATGGATGAAGAAACAAAGAGAAGAGAAGTGAGAGGCAATGGAAAACTACAAAATGATTACTACCTTTTTCTTCGATAAAGGGTGGTTTTATTGACTCAAAATATAGCATCGACGGATACAATTATAATGAGCTACACCCGGCCTCTGCATAACTAGGAGGCACACAGCCAACACAAACCCACACACACACAAAGAAACACGCTAGCAAAGAGCTAAGTCATACAAGACCGAAGCTATTCCTAGCAAAGAAAACGAACAATCCTGAAGCGATAGAAAGAAAGATTGACAATGTATAGCGACAACCATCGGCACCAACTATCTCATGACAACGCAAGGACTACGCGATAGGTTCTTCAAAAGCGACGCCTCCAGGAAGGGAACGGCACGCAAGTGACGTCGTCGCTGAATCCAACACATGAAGGTTAGATCATAGGTTTTCACCCAGAAGATCAAGTCTGAGCAGACTCCGAGCAATGCCTTCAACAAGGCAACAACGTCAAAAACGTTGCCATTGCCAGATTTGATCAAAAAGAGGCCAACCTTGAGATGCACCACCCAATCGAATTCATCCTGCGATATCTCCTCCACTTGCCACGATCACAGCCGGAGCAATCGCGCACGAACAGCTGAACATGCCCACATGAACATGGAACTGTCCCGCTACAAGAGCTGCTCACCACAACACGGCGAAGTCATTGACGAGGGAAGAAGGTCACCGACACCGCCAAAATCCCAATGGGACACTCCACCAGAGGCCCTGCACCATCCTTCGAGTGGCAGACACTGGCTTATCTGTATTAGACGACACCACCATGTACCGCCACAATCTCTGCCATGCTCGCCCACGGTAGCAGATGAACTGAGATCACCAGCCGATATCATCCGCGACCGCCAACCAGCCGAGGTCATGACCACGGGATAGCACCAGCCATCCAGCTTCTTCATTGACCAATGACGGGTCAGATTGTGCCTCCTTGTCGGCTGCCCGGGCGATGAGTCTTGCAACCGCAGATCACGGCCACGCTCCTACACCCAATAGGCATCTGAGGAGCAGCACCGGACATGGAAGCCAGCTCTCGAAGACGGGAGGCACCGCGACAGTGGCTCCCTTTCCTCCACCACATGGAGTGCCTGCCGCGCGACGTTAGGAAGAGGGGGAGGCACGCTAGCGCTTGGCCGCCGACCATCCGCAAGTCAGCGCCTGAGGAACCGGTCATGGGTGCCAGATCTCGAAGATGAGATGCATCACGGCGGTTCCCTTTCCTCCTCCACATGGAGCGCGTGCCACACGGCGCTAAGGAGAGGGGGAGGCATGCTTGTGCGAGGCCGCCATGCATCCGCGAATCGTTGCTGCGGCTGCAACAACTACCATCATTGCCTCAAATCGCCGGCTAAAACAAAGCTTTCCAACATCCAAATCGCCTCAGGAACGGAGCCCCGCCGCGGGCTGTGCGGGCCAGCTCGGTGGAGCTGGCCGCCGCCGGCGGCGGACAAAGCATAAGATTGATTAAATGACATGGATGAAGAAACAAAGAGAAGAGAAGTGAGAGGCAATGGAAAGCTACAAAATGTGCAACTCATCACTTAGTAAACATTAAAATTGCAGCGTCAGAAGATGCAACAATACACCTGGGAACAAATACCAACCAACTAATTTAAATTGATCAGACCCAAGTATAACGGTCAACATAGCATGTAGTACATTGGCTATAACTACAGTTCATGGGAAAACTTCTTTTTTCAGCATTCAATTTGTACTATGAATATCTATGAAATTTGAATTGAGAGACACTTCTGTAACATCCCCAAATCCTAACCTTGTCTTTAAGCTAAATAAACTGCCATGTCATCATGGTCATCTTAGTTGAATTACATTTAGTAAATAATCCAACTACAAATTCAAAATTCAAATCGCAAGTGAAATTTAAAGTTGCTCAAACCTGAGAACTAAATAATTCATAATTTAGAAAATATTCCACCACTAATTATTTTCAGTAAAAGAACATTAATAAAATTCATGAAAATCCCCTAGAAAAACAGAACAGTACCGAACAGCCTCATTTAATCCCTTTTCTGTTTAAGAAAAAATCATATGAATTCAGTTAACCACCTAACCTTTTGTGGCAGTGACAAATAATGCATTGTTAATTATGTGACAAGTTGCACATTTTACAAAAGTCGTTTGGTGTCTCAACTTAATACAAAATAGAGGACAAAATAGAAAACAGAAAAAGAAAATGAAAAGGACCTAACATCTACTGTTCCGCTGGGCTCTAGTGCTACAGTAAACGAAAGCCCAGCCCATCATGGCCTTTCCCCCACTTCTGGACAGAGGCAGAGAGGCCATGGCGCTGTGCACGCGCGCACGCCGTCCACACCAGCGATTGCCGCCGTGTCGAGGATACACGACGCCCTGGAGATGGATAAGAAGACCCCCGGCCCTGTAGACAAACCCTAGCCCTCGCTTGTCCTCTCCCTCTTGTTTCGCTCGTGCTCGAGCTGCCGTTGACACGCCGTCGCCGTCCACGCGGCCACTGGCCTCGACGGAGACTCGGATGATGTCCAGGAGCTTCCTCGTCAACTACTCCTTCTCCTACGTGCCTTGAGTCAAGCCGGACCGCAACGTACGCTCGGGATCGAGCTGGTTTTCCGTCACGGTCGTCGCATCCCGCCGTCGAGCTCGACGCATCCGGCCGTCCCCGCACCTCCAAACTACGTCTACGAGATTCGCAGTGATCTCCTCTGTCGATTCCCCTCGTTTTCCCCTTCGATCCGTGCCCTTTTACGCCGTAGTACTTCGTGTACGAGCTGCTGCTGATGCTTGTTATTGCTGCTACTGCTAAGAGCATCTCCAGCCGCGTCCCCAGAACGGCCTCCTCAGGCGGTTTATTTGCGCCGGCGACGAAAAAACGGCCCAGTCGCGCCCCTAGGACGCCGAATTCCGCCGGCTCGGCCCGTTTTTGCGCCCAGCGCTCGCAGGCCGAACCCGGCGCACTGGGGGGCGCTCGGGGGCTCCGGCGCAAGGGAAAAGCGTTCCTGGGGCCACATTGACAAGCGAAAAGTCAAGCCACCCGCCCAGATTCGCCTCCTACCCCCCGCGCTCGGCCGCCACCCTGCCGATCCCGGCGCCGACCACCGCCCGCCGCAGCTAGGTAGACCATCTCCCGCCGGGAAAAAGAAGGGGTTTCGCCGAGGCAGCCTCTCCGCCGCCGCCCCGGCGCCTTTTCCGGCGCTCCGGCCGCGCAGGGCCTGTACACCGGCGGGCTTGCGCCCACCTCGCCCACAAGGTGTTCGGTGAATTGCCCGGCCCGTGATGGACTCTAAAGATGAGGAGGCGCTCGTGGCGTTGTTGGATGAGGAAGCCGAAGCCGACGTCCAGGAGCAGGAGCATCTCATGGTGCTCGCCGCCCTCGCCGGCCTGCTCGCGAGCAGTGAGAAGCCGCGGCGAGGTGGCTCGGCGCTTGGGCGGGTGAAAGCAAAGAACCGGCATCGTCTGGAAGGCTACTGCATGCTCTACTCGGACTACTTCGCCGATGCTCCATTGCATGGTGAGAAAACATTTCGGCGCCATTATCGGATGAGCCGAAAGCTTTTCCACCGGATTGTGAATTCCATCCGGGAATTCGACAGCTACTTCAAGTGCAAGAAGGATTGCACCGGCACACTTGGATTCACCTCCATCTAGAAGTGCATGACAGCTATGAGGATGCTTGCATACAGAGCTCCCGGTGATTCACTCGACGACTATGGGCGCATGGCTGAGTCCACCAGCATAGAGTGTTTCTACAAGTTCTGTCGGGCAGTGGTGGCAGTGTTTGGACCGCAATACTTGAGAACACCCAATGAGGAAGACACTGCTCGGATCCTAGCACAGAATGCAGCAAGAGGATTTCTTGGGATGCTTGGAAGCATCGACTGCATGCATTGAAAATGGAAGAATTGCCCATTTGCTTGGCACGGGTTGTACAAAGGCACCAAAGGCGGTTGCAGTGTGGTGCTTGAGGCAGTGGCCACACATGACCTCTGGATTTGGCACTCTTTCTTTGGGATGCCAGGAACTCACAATGACATCAACGTCCTGCAGTGCTCCCTAGTCTTTGCCAAGCTTGTTGAAGGTCATTCTCCTCCGGTGAATTTCGAGGTGAATGGACGGCAGTACAACAAGGGGTACTATCTAGCTGATGCCATCTATCCGAGATGGTCGACATTTGTGAAGACCATCTCAAACCCTGTGGCAGGAGGCAAGAACGCCTGGTTTGCGAAGATTCAGGAGGCTTGCAGGAAGGATGTCGAGCGGGCATTTGGTGTGCTCCAATCTTGATTTGCTGTTGTTCGGTACCCCGCTCAGACCTGGCCGAAAGATCAAATGTGAGAGATCATGACTTGCTGTGTCATCTTGCACAACATGATCATTGAGAGCAAGCAGGAAGAGCCAGTGTTTGACACTGGACCATACTACAGGCAGGGTCCTCTAGCCGAAGTTGATCACCAGCTACCGGCAACCTGGACTGCCTACCTCAGTATGCGTCAGGAGATCCGAGACCCACAGATGCATCATCAGCTGCAACAGGATCTCCTGACACGCCGAAACACGCCGAACTATGTGATGAACTAATTGATTTCTATTTGTATGTAAAAATTAACACCAAAACACGCCGAAACGCACCGAATATGGACCGATTCACGCAGATATTGGGCCGTTTTTGGGCCGAAAGCTGGGCTAAATTCGACGCCTGGGGGCGACCTGGGGGGCGACGGCTGGGTGCCGAACCGCCCCCAGCGCCGAGTTTATCGCCGGCACACCCCAGGCCGCTCTTTTTTGGCGCCCTGGGGGCCGAACGGCTGGAGATGCTCTTAGCTGCTACCCTCGCCCAGCCGCGCCGTAGCCTCCCGTGGCCCTTCCGCTGCTCTGCTGCTCTTTGTACTGCTGCTGCTCTTGCGTACTGCCCTGGCCTCGCCCCGCTCACTCCTGCTCCTTGCGCTGCTCTGCTGCTAGCTGCTGGCTGTGCTAGCTGCTGCCGCTGCGCAGTGCAGCTAGCTACTGCCGCTGCCGCTGCGTATTTCTGCTGTTGCCGTTTTTGTCCATGGCCACCAGGCCCCTGTACATGGCCGTGTGTGGCCGGCTGGGATCTGTCCACTAATGGACGGCCCTTCTTTAATTAGGCTTAGTTTAGGGGTATTTTTAGTGCTAAGTTAGTCTAGTAGTAGATGACATATAGAACCCTAATTTAAATAAGTTAGATTTATTTATTTGTTTAGGTAAATAGTCCATGACATGTGGGTCACACATTCCCTTTTGACTAATCAAATTGACTTCGTTAATTCGGATTAAAATAAATATAATAATTTCAGAAGATTCAGAAAATGATTAAAACTTTAAGAATTAATAGAAAATAAACCACAAGTCAGATAAAAATATTTTATGTATGAAAAATGATCAAAAAAAAATAAAACGAATCCGAATACGTCACCCACATACCTGTCGCATGCCTCCAACACTGCAAACATGGAACCTTCTCGACAGAGCTTCCAACAAGCAAACCCCCCTTGATCATTCCGATATCGCCCATTTCTTTCTCTCGCATGCTTGCATTAGATTTTGCTACTATTGATAGATAGCTCCTATTCTGATGCATAACCTGCTTTTGTAACATGCTATTGTTACCTTTCTTGTTTATCCTATATGCTTAGTATAGGTTGGTTAGTGATCCATTAGTGACCCCTCAACTTGTCCCTGTTGCCCCTACTTCATCACCGATGACTCGATCAACGTGATCGATGTCCAGAGCCCGACACGTCACCCCCTTAGTTGTACGAATCTGCAGAGCTGCTATCGAGTGCCGAGGGTGATACCTCGTAATGCACTCCTGATGACAACTCTGTAGTGTAGCTAATCGGACGTGGCCTAAGGAGGGTGATTCCTCCTTCGCCGCTTCTAATAACGACTCTGTCGTGCAACACCTCAAGTGTGAACCCTCGAGGGTGATTCCTCTAAGTTCACCTTGACGGTTACATCGAGTGGGATCCATCGAGGGTGATTTCTCGGATTCCCCCTTGATGTTATGGACACACGGTTACTTTGACTTTACCATGAGAACCATGTTAAAGACAGGTCAGCCCCGAGGGGTACACGCGAGAGTTACTGTTTTTGTGAGACTGGAGGGACAGACGGTATCACCCCGGTAGAGGTGGACCTGATTTCCCGACAGTCTTTTGCGAGTCGGGTTGACCATGAGGGTACCCGCGAGTTGATGTGTAGTCCGGTTGACCTGGAGGGTACTAGCTACCCCTACTATGTCACTGGGTGAAATCACGCAAGTCTAAACCCAAAACTAAGCACCTCTCACATTGCAAGAAAAACCAATCTAGTTGACCAAACTAAACCAATAATTTGAAGAGAAATACAAAGATACCAAATCATACATATAGGAATTCAGAGAAGATTCAAATAATTCATAGATAAGCTGATCATAAATCCACAATTCATCGAATCTCGACAAACACACCGCGAAAGAAGATTACATCAGATAGATCTCCGAGAACATCGAGGAGAACATTGTATTGAGAATCAAAGAGAGAGAGAAGAAGCCATCTAGCTACTAGCTATGGACCCGTAGGTCTGTGGTAAACTACCCACGCTTCATCGGAAGGACAATAGGGTTGATGTAGAAGCCCTCCGCGATCGAATCCCCCTCCGGCAGGGTGATGAAAAAGGTCCCAAGATGGGATCTCACGGGTACAAAAGGTTGCGGCGGTGGAAAAGTGTTTTCGTGGATGCCTCGAGTGGTTTGGGAATATATGTGAATATATAGGAGGAGGAAGTAGGTCAGGAGGTCTCCGAGGTGGACACAAGCCCTAGGGGCGCCCCCCCCTAGGGTGCGCCCCCTGGCTTGTCGTCTCTTCAAGGGTCTCCGACTTGGACTCCAAGTCCTTTGCGTGTCTTCTGGTCCAAGAAAAATCATCGTGAAAGTTTTATTCTGTTTGGACTCCATTTGATATTCCTTTTCTGCGAAACTCAAAAATAAGGAAAAAAATAGAAACTGGCACTGGGCTCTAGGTTAATAAGTTAGTCCCAAAAATAATATAAAACAGCATATTAATACATATAAAACATTCGAAACAGATGATATAATAGCATGAAACAATAAAAAAATTATAGATACGTTGGAAACGTATCAGCTAGCAGCACTTGCAAATATAAGTGTGTGCTCGCGTGTTTGAATCCCAGTAGACCGTGCGAACTTGTCGCAAAGCGTGACACATAAGATGTTCCATGTGGGCCAATTGCATTTTTAGTGGTATGTGGGCCTCTACTCGCACTGGCTTCTCTGCAATATCACCCAATTTTAAAAAAAACATATCATTTATTAATAATACCACATTGTTTTTTTACATCAAATCACATCCATTTATATACGCTCAACGTGTGATTATCAACAAGCCAACGCATTAACAAACAGAGGGTGAAGCATTGATTAAACGTAAAGGCGTTGAGGGTGAGACACTATGTGTGTGCTGTGAAAGACTCTGTGAGGATGGTGGGCATTTATTTATAAGATGCAAAAACAATCTACGAAGTATGCTTTGGCAGTGCTGAACACTATGTGTGTGATGTAGGAGACTAGACTAGACGAGAATGATGGGCATTTATTTAGGAAAATGTTTGGGCCGGCGGACCGGCCGAAGCTTGGGCCGGCAGCCTGTGTCGTCGGACGAGGCAAAATCCATCGCCTCCGCTTGCTCCATAATGTAGCACTGGCCCAATCACCGCTTCGCCGCGCATGGGCCCCACCTACCTTATCTCTCCAGGGAAGATTTTTCTCATCCACTCCCTGCCCAGTGCCCATGAAGCATCCATCTCTCTCGCGCGTCTTCCTCTCCCATCCACACCTTTCGAGCCCTCCCCTCCCGCGCGTTCAACTGTTGTAGATGCGCCGACCGGCGAGGGCGACCACCGGCGCCCAAGCAAAGCAAAAGCACTTATTTGACCAGAGATGGGTAGTGGATTTAACCAGAGGCGGTGGGATCTGTAGACCCGGGTTGGTGGAGCTGCAACCGTGGCGACGGGGAGTTGCAACCGGCAGTGGTTTGAGCTACATCCGACGCGGCGCCTTGTGCTGGACCAGTGCTCCAACCAGCACACACCAGTGCTGGAGACGGTGGCGGCAAGTGCTGGATATCCATGGCGACTGGTGTTCAGGGGCGTTTGGAACCAGAGCGACAAGTGCTGGAGATCCAGCAGCCCCAAATTTTGTTACTCCCACTGATCGATATTGCTTGTCGCTCAAATGGATGTATCTAGCATTCAAATACATCTAGATACATCCATTTGAGCGACAAGTAATATGGATCGAAGGGATTACCATCGTTTCTTTTTTTGCCGGAATCATCCATTTTTTGCTACCACGTTTCTCTTTTACTGGAAGCAGCGGGTACCAATTTGCTACAACCATGTTCGGTTTTTGCTGGAACCAACTCAAAATTTTGCTACTATGTTTTTTTTGGTAGAAGCATTGTGCCAATTTTTGCTACCACCATGTTCGGTTTTTGCTGGAAACAGGCAAAAAAATTGCTACCATGTCTTTGCTTGGTAGAAGCAGTGTACCAATTTTTACTACAACCGTTTTGAGTTTTGCTACTATCGATGTTGTCAATTTCTACATCCTTTTTTCATGACGGGCCGAGACCCATGACTATGTGCTTTTTGCTGCAACCATTGTCGTTTTTGCTACTGTGGTGTTAACTTTTGATACATCTGTTGTCTGTATTTGCTACTACCATGGATGCATAATCAATGGATTTTTGTCGTTGTGTTTGACGGTAGCGAGCGTCGGTGGTGAGATTCGACGGCGAGTGTCGGAGGCTAGACAAACTGGGAGGGGTAGAAATTCATGATGTGGGGCACAATGGAGAGAGAGGTGGCCACCATGTTTTTCTCATAGGAGGGGGGCTGTAGGAGGTGAGGTACAAGGGGAATGAAACTAATCGTACGGTTTAGAGGCGGTGGGATCGAAGGGCTGCACGACGACCGGCCAAAAGTTGGGCCGACCGGCGCCTATCACTCACTGGTGCGCGTCGGTCCTAAACAAAGGATTTTTAACCCCTTTCCGCGACGGCGTTTGAAACCGTCACCAAGTGAGTGTGGGCGATAAGGGGGTCCTTCCCACATGATCCAGAAATCATCGGGGATAGGCCCTCCTGGGACCCAGGCTGGGGCCGTGTGCGATCGGGCGAGGCATCGAAACCCAATCATTTCCGTAGGTATGTACATCCCACACGGTAATCCGAGAAAAACATTTCCGTAGGTATGTACATCCCACACGGTGAATCCCAGAAAAACATTTCCGTTCGTATGTATATCACACACAGTCAATCCGAGGAATACGTTTCTGTTCTTATGTACATCCCACACAGTCAATCCAAGGAAAACGTTTCCGTTCGTATGTACATCCCACACAGTTTTATGTATACGCTCGTGTGTGAAAGGTGTAACTATCACACACGTTCTGCCTTGGTTAACTGTTTGCTTTCATTAACTACATCACACACGATTTGATATAGAAAATTGTGTGGCATAGGCTATCCATCACAAGCGCTTTTACTGCCAGAACCATTTGCAAAGTTCCATGACCGTCTGTTCTCTTTTTATTTTGCCTGTAATTTATTATTCGAATTGAAAATTTTAAAGTATGAAACGTGCAATTCAAATTCTCAGCACAATGGTTCAACAACGAATCCATAAATAAAATTGCCAGTACAATATGTTCAATAATTACAGGATTAGACAGCAATTAACTATGATGAACCACAGTATTTAAAGGCGGTAAAGGTGAAGAGACAAGTGTAAATCATTCTGACTGCCGACGGTGTTGAAGAAGCGGAATGCCCATAATGTGCCTTCCTGCATGCCATAGGCACGAACCACTTTTGTCCAACCCATTGTGACGATCGCCCGCCCATCCTTCACCGCCTTCAGGAAGACTTCTAGAGCATTATCATGGTAGCATGAATTATATACTTTAACCTTAGTTGCCTCCACTCTGATCATGTAGTTTGCAAGGTAATCATCAGTAAATAGTTTCGGAAACCACTGAAAAGAGAAAAATATCAGATACTGAGGTCTAATAGAGTAACTTGTTGTGGGCAGGAGGAAAAGGCAACACATTACTTACCATCCTAAAGTTTACTGTTGTCTTCGACAAAGTGTAAATAAAGAGCTTAATTCCAATCAACAGTTTCTTTCGCCTAACAATCTGCCCATTTTTAACAGGGCACGACGAGGTCATACCATGGCACCACACCAGGCGTCATGTTTTCCAAGCATGTATTTCATTTTGTATAGTTGTTAACCCACTAAACGACGCGTTTATGGTTGACTATTGCCACACATTTCCTTGAAATATCTGCGCATTCCTTGTAAAAGGCATGAGAATGTACTAAATAGCACGAGCATGGTTTTCTAGACCGTTCTTGTGCACCTTTTCATGCACCGATTGTTCGAATTTGAATTATGTGCATAATTAATGCCTAGAAAATGCACATAATCCCCTAAATATGGTAAATGAGTTCGGAAAAATGTCAAATTTGAACACGTTGCATTTGAGGCGGTATGTTGATCGTTGGAAAAACTGAATGACAAACTATGACGGAAATTTGGATTCCCCTTCAATCTTGGTGATTTCCCTCTCGAAAGCATTGAACTTCCTCGGTGATGTTTCAATTTATGAAGGGCGTGCATGACGACATAAATCAAACCTTCTCAGCTTTTAACCAGGGCACAGTCAGGCCATACCATGGCACCATGCCAGCCGTCATGTTTTTCAAGCACATATTTCATTGTTCTATATATAGTTGATAACCCAGTAAATGAGGCGTTTGTGGTTGACCATTGCCATGCATTCCATTGAAATCTCTGCCCATTTCTTGTAAAAGGCATGAGAAATTACTAAATACCACGAGTATGGTTTTTCCAGACCGTTCTTGTGCACCTTTCATGCACCGAGTGTTTGAATTTGAATTATGTGCATTAATGCCTACAAAATGCACATAATCCCCTAAATATTGTAAATGAACCCGGAAAAGTGTCAAATTTGAACACGGTGATTAGCAAGGTTTATGTTCATCATAGAAAAAAAACTCATGGATGAAGGACAAAGGAAATTTGGATTCCCATTCTATCTCGGTGATTTACTATCGCACACGATTCATCTTCGTCGCCTCTGCGAACCGTGTGTGTTCAGCCACACATGCAAAAGGAAAAAAGAAAACCCTCACCCACTTCGTCCCCACTCACTCGCCGCGGACTCCTCCGCAACTCTGCACCCTAAGCTCGACGGCTGTTGGCGGCGAGCGTAGGTCACGCTCCAAATGGCACCGGATTTCGCCACTACCGCTTTCCGCCGCCTATCTGCGCCGACATTCTAGACTCTGGTCAACTGGGGTTTTCTGCAGGATTGGGCCGGGGATTTTTCTCATGGAGAAGGTAATCAACTTAATTAGCGAAATATTCACTCATCTCTTATCACAGTCCGTCCGTCGCTATTAATCAACCGGCGGAAATCGCCGTGAAATCATTTTTGTTCTAGCTAATTCATGGGTTTTCATTCATGTGTCCACAGTGCGAGCACAAATCGGGCAACTGTGGTCGTGGCTAGTCAGAAACGAAGTTCTCTCTCACCATTCCGGATGACTTCAGGGAGCGCTCGGTATGTTCAATCTCAACCTACCACGGTCGGCATGGCCAAAATTTGTGAACATATACCGTCTGTTGCTATATTATCTATATATTTGCATCAAATCTTCGTTATATTATTTATTTTTAATTCTATATTTTTGTACTTTGCTTTCATCTATATATGGATATGTTCTATCAGTTACTCCCATATTTGCATCTTGCTCTGTTATTTCAATATATCTAATTTACGATCTTAATTTTCATTTCAAGCAGTACATCTCTTGTTTTGCAAGAACAGGAGTAGAAGGAAATCTTGGGCTTTACTTTGCTGATGACTCCCAGGATGTCATATTGACAACGCAACATGGATTTACAATGACGGTTAGCGTAAAACTTGATAAAGATGGTCACTCCTATTTTAATGCGGACCTTTGGAGAAAAATGTCTAAGTGTTATGAACTGAAAGCTGGCAATAAAATTCTAGTGCGTGCACCACAGCCTAGTCTAATTAACATGGATGTTTACTTCCCCAACGTCATCAGCCGATCAAAGTCTGATCGAGGTTAGTGTCCTTTCAACTTTCTCCATGCTGTCATATTACTATTTAAGCAACCAATTGTGATATAATATTCTGACTTCGTTCCTAGGCAGTAACAAATTCTATTTATCAATTTATGCGCACTATATATTCTTCTGCCATGTTCTGAATAAATAATACATTTTCATCTTTTAAGTAGGATATGATGGATGCATAGTGAACGATCTGTATGTTACTAAGCATACCAAATTTCACTAGAAGGACTTGAAGCATGTCATAAACTTTGTTGACAATCTGACAGAGATAGCACAGCATATGAACGCTGGATTTTGGATGGGATTAATTAGACTTATGGTGCACACACTGAACAAGACCAATTGTGTGCACAAAGCGCTGGTAAAAGTCTTATTTTAATGTTGATGCTCATAAACTATATATATTTTCAACAATATGTTACAATTGTTTTTTATTTTACATGTCAACAGAAATTGCCCCCTGTAGCAGTTCCTGGATCGATTTCTCGGCGTGGTCGAATTACACTTGTGCCTGCTATTAACGCCAAAGTGATTGCAAGGTACTGCATTTCCCGCAAAAATGGAACCATTCAAATTAACAAGTTCTTGCTTCTCGTGGCAATGCATCCATATTGGAAAATTGGAGACACTGTTCTACTCGTGCTCTACCAAGGCACAGGAGGGCTCTTCCTTTTCATTGATGAGATGTCGAGTCGCCGTGATCAAGCTGCTTCCAGTGGATAGTTGTGGTTGTTGGCCCTCAGCCTCTTAAAATGTGCTAGCTGTTACTATATATGTTAAGTATGTAGATATGAACATATGGTTGTTGGCCCTTGCCTCTTAAAATATGATAGTTGTTACTATGTTAAGTATGTAGATATGGACCATATGGTTGTCAAAAGCGTGTTACGAAGATCCTCCTTTTGTTGAATAGTGTAACCACTATATATATGTTACTAAAATGCTGTTACCCAAGTTCATAAATTTTCATGGAAAGTATTAGTATCGTACACAGTTCATTGAGTTTAAGCGTGTGCCCGATGTCCAGAAGGGATTTGCATATTAACTATCCATATTGCAAATTCACACACATGTTAACATAAGGAAATGTATGTGTAACATACAAATCATCGCACACGAGTACTCACAGACGCATCGTCTGCGATACTCCGCCACCGCAAGCAACTAGTTTGCATTTTTCAAAGTTTTTTGTACACACAGAATCGCACACGAAGTAACTGTATTGACCGTCTGTGTTGAAATTTCTCATCGCAAACAATTCATCCGAGTCGGCTGTTTGGCATGTATCACACACATCTTGTTTACAGGACTCGTTTGTGTTCTTTTGGCTCGTCACAAACAGTTCATCTATATGAACTGTATGCGCATATCACACACATCTTGTTAAATTGAACCGTTTCTGTTGTGTTTCCTAATCGAAAACAGTTCGTCCATATGAACCGTATGTCGTATATCGCACACACATTGATATGGCTGGCTGTTTCTGTTGTTCTACCTCATCGCAAATAGTTCGAATGGATTAACCGTGTGTCCTGCATCGCACACACATTGTTATGGCTGCTCGTTTCTGTTGTTCTGCCTCATCGCAGACAGTTTGAATGGATTAATCGTGTGTCCTGCATCGCACACGCAACTATAATCTTAACCGTGTTTGATGGCTCCGCCATCGCAAACGTTTTGCACCTTTTTTGACGGTTTTTTTACACCACCGTTGCGATTATTGCATCGCATACAGTTTCGGCAAAGGGTCTCTGATCGTAGTGTCGCGTTAGCAATATCCTGCAGTAGTGACTACCCATTTATTTATAAGATGTGAAGAAAAGCTACGAAGCATGCTTTGGCAGTGCTGGAAAATGAGGCCGTGTGTGTTGTGGGAGACTAGATGAGGATGGTCAGGCCAGATTGTTGATGCCAATAATGTTTTTAATTCTTTAGTTTCTCTTTTAAAGAGAAAAAACAAATGCTCCAATTGAGCAGCTTTTGATGATATGCATTTCTTCTATACCTCGGTGTGCGCCTCCCTGTTGCCACTAGGTGGCACCATTCGGATGCGGTTGTGTCGTGCTGATGGACGTTTCGATGGACACGCTAATTTCTCTCCCTTACAACGCACATACATATGTGTGCATGCATCAAGTATAAATGAGACAGGGATGTCGTCCATCTTCATTCTACGTCCACAAAAACATGTGTTGATGGAGGGAGGGGCTCAGCGATGTGGTAGAATGTGATGATCAAGCTTATCACCTTGGGATTAATTAGGTTCATTGTGAATAGATGTACAAGTAACCATTATTAGCAATGGTGTCAAACACTTCAAAACAGATGAATGGCTTGGTCCATGTAAGAGTTTTTTCCTCCCGTTGCAACACACGGGCACATTTGCTAGTTATTACTCAAAACTACTATATGGGTCTCTCTCTCTCTCTCTCAAAATTCATTTTTTGTGAAATCTCTCCAAATTCGCTTAAATGAATTGAATGAGAAAATCTTGTAAATTTTATTTTGAATTTCATGGACATCTTTCACAGGGAAATGGAGTAATAAGGTTTCGGCTATGCTCACGCAACACATAATATTTTCTGCTTGTTCCTAACCTTAGTAGTTGTGCACAAACAGTTGGTGCATATGATTAACACCCCTCCCTCATTAGTGACTCCCTGCCAACATAGATTCATCCTTCAATTCCAAGCAGGAATTCTTCTGCGGTTGTAGTTTGGGGTGATTAAGGGGGCGGTCCCAACTTGCCTATGAAGAAGAAGGAGAAGAAGAAGATTTCGATGCCACTTACTACTGAGCCTAACTTGCAACATATTTACAAATGTTCAATTTATACTCTAGTAGATTCTCTGAATATGCTCACCTAATGATGCACTAGACACCATTATTAAGATAGAGATATTTGTCGTGATATAAGTAAATGATATGGAAACATACACAAATACATACACCCAAATATTTACATATGCATTGTATAATTTACGCAATTGTCAAAAAGTAATTCAAAGATAACTTTTGTTACAACATACAATTTAAATTTCATCACAACATTTTTTTAGTGAAATACATTAGAACTGATTAAAGAAAATAGCACAATTAATATTTAACAACATCATTATTTGGTTCACAAAAAAACTATTGTATGGTTAACTATGTCAACTAAATAACAACAAATATACTCATTAATGTTGTAATATAATAAAATATTTAAATAAGTATAAAAGTTTGGTATAATCCGATATGGTTTTTCAACTCAAAGATTTCAGAGGTGATTTATAATCCGACATGGTTTCAACCTTCATATTTGAAGAGTTTAGTGCAACTTCGGTTCATAAGAGTTCATGTTCTCGCAGTATCTTGGACCGGCAATAAACCATTATCATCTATTATTTATGTGTATATTTCTCGGTGCCCTCGAGTGTCATCTCTTGAACACATTTTACAGCCAGTTATAGTCTCCCAACAATCAAAGTTGTTGTCACTGAAAACTGTGAAGCATTGTCATCTATGTAAGGTAAAAAAAATTGTAGAGCTCAATGGTTCAGAAGAACTAAATCTAATCAAATGTCCCAATGTTCAGTGGAGTGGTTTGGTTCTGTCATCATCCCTTATAAAGCTGCACCTGGAAGACAGTGAAGATTTCCAATTATGTTCCAATATATTTAGTTAACCTTGAAAATTTGGTCCATATGTCCTTAGTCTCAGCTCCATCAAATCCATTCCAGCTGAAGTATGGTCTCATAACTTGCCAAAATTAGATATAATTGAGAGCTCTGGTTGTCATGATCTGATATCTATAGATGGATCAAAAGAAATTGCGTAGAAAACGCTTTTTGTCGAAGATTGTGCAAAGTTGACGGATTTGAGACAACCTCTTGAAAGAGGTAGATGTCCATAAGTCACCTTGATAGGTATGGATGTTTCTCTTTAGATATAATGCAATCAGACAATGTTCCAAACTTTGTCCATTAGCATCAACATTGTTGGTACAAGTGTAGGTCATTTTTTGTGCTTGCTCACAGCTCTCTCTTGTGAATTCTGTCTAATGGTTGTAATTTATGTAACTGTCTGAATATCTTTTGTCTTTGTTGCTGAAGTCATGTGTATTTTGAGCAGGCCCCTGCCTAGCTCTAGAACTGCGAGACTCATTCAACGCACCAAAAGCCATCCCAGCTGGATCCACAACCGGCTGACTTCTTTGACCCTTATCCATGATAGATGTTCAATTCCTAACTTGAAGTCTTGGTTGTTGTTTGATGTGGAGATCAATTGCTACCTAAACAGAAGCTCTCGTCATGAAAACTTGTTTTCTTGAATGCATATCATTGGAAGTTTTGCTTAGTAATGTGTTTGTGATGTTACTCCCAACTGTTGTGGCTGTGATGCCAAGTCAAGTGTTTCCCCTGGCACTTTGCCAATTTGGGTGTCATATGTTAGTTAACGCTTGTTGCTGACTATGCGCTGACATGTCTTCTTGTGCAATGAGAATGTATATATGCTACTAGTAGTTAAGATGTTAGTAGTTGGTTGCTAGTGCTTTACCATGGTGCCATCAGCTAAAGATACAATAGTGTTAAATGTGTAGTTGTCTGACGACTATTGCAATGAAGCTCTCTCATATCTATGACATGTTTCCCTTGAATTAGCTCTCGTTTTTGTCTGTCGATACAAATTAGCTCGTCTTTTCCTTTACACTCAAATTAACTCTATGATGCAATGACGATTGAAACGTACTCTTTTTTGAGTCACTGTCTTTTTATCTCTTCCCTGGTCTTTTATATTGTCTTGATTATTGTTGCTTCTGTTGCCAAAAAAACTGCTTGACCGGGAGACGAGCATGACTAAAATATCATTCCCATCTGATGTCGTGTTGATATCTGTAAACTCCCAGACGTTCTATTGACTGAACTAGAGTTCTATTGCGCCACCAGAGATGAATCGTGTCAATATTGTTACATATAGAGCCAAATATATCAACCTATACTGAAAACAACAAGAAGCAACCACGTGCTGACTTAATAAATTGTTCCCCTTCGATTTCAACTAAGGTCTGTCGAAGCAAACAAGTTGTTTCCTGGACCTGGGTGATTGCTGTTTAATCAGGGGTTAATTGTGTGGAAAGTTGTGGGGCTAGGAGGACAGAATAAATGGAGCATAGAGTTTAGCATAGTTGTATCTTTCTTTAGACAAGAAACATTCACGGTTGATTTTTCTTGGGTCCGTGTCACATGACAGAGAAATCAAGCATCCCTCTCTCCCTCCCAATTGAGTTGACACAGATCAACTGGTCGTTGCTCACTGAGAAAATCAAGAATCATGAACCATTGTAAATCATGTCGGATCCAATGCATTGCCATCACAAGTTGGATCCTAGAAAAGAGACACAAAAGGGAAAGACAAGAGTTACCTGTAACTTCTTGTTGGCCTACCTAATGAACCCAAGCATGTTACTCCCTCTGGTCTAAAATAAGTGGTGTAGTTTTGAACTAGGTTAGTTCAAAACCGTGACACTTTTTGTGGATCGAAGGTAGTAGTTAACAATTTTACCGGAGAAAAACCGAGGTGGCATAGCCAGCTGTGAAATGCTTAGAGCAACTCTAGCAGAATCCCACAAAGGTTCCAGTCGCATTAGAGGATAACTGCTACTGACGTGCGAGTTAACAAGTGACGACAGAGGTGTGCATGCGGTGTGGTCACCTCGGCCTGCCGGTGGTGGCATCGCCTCACCGCTTTCTTTCGCACCTGCGAACGAACACGAACAACCAGGACAAACTGCTTGTCAAAAAAACATATTTAAAGAAAAAAGAGGTCCATATTACAATTTTGAACTACCACCAAAGTCTAATGTATAAATTTGAACTATGAAGCAGACAAGAAATGCCGCCATGTCACCCATGTGCCAAAAATTAAGGTTCCCAGAAATTTTTGAAAAAAATATATTAAAAATTCACACTACCCTTATATTCAACCTGGAAAAGTTTCAACAAGTTTTGCCTAATAGAAAGAAAAAGAATCAAAATTCAAATTCATAGCCATTTTTGGTCAAAATTTGGCCAAAAAAATAAAAGTACCCTGATTTTTTTTCAAAAAGTCCACAATGTCCTTATATTCAATCTGGAAGAGTATCAATAAGGTTTTGCGAATAGAAAAAAATGGAATGAAAATTCAAATTCAAAGCCATTTTGGATCAAATTTTGCCAAAAATGAAGGTGCCCAGAATTTTTTGAAAAAATCCATAGTACCCTTATATTCAATCTGACAAACCGAAAAAAAAACTAGATAGGGTTATGTGGGACATGGGTGACTTGGTGCCTGACTGGACGCTGACTAGACTGTTGACCAGTCAAGAACCAGTCCAGGGTTGTTTCTGTTTCGATTTTGGTAGTTGAAGGTTGTAAGTAGACAATTTCGTAGTTGAGTATTGTATATTAGACTTTGGTGATAGTTTGAGATTGTAATATGGACTTCTCTCCTATTTCTACACGGAAAAAGAAGACAATTTTGTAATTTTGTCAGCTTTGTTTGCTCAAGCTGCTTAGATGTTTTTATAAATCTGATAGATTTTGTCAAAACTGTCTGAGATCGGCAACTATTACTTCCCGGATGTGTTCTTTGTTTTTAAGTCGCACCTACAGTTTTCACGGTGCTCCCAGAAAGAATTACAGTGCTGCTCCGAGAATGTAGACAGTGTGCCGTCAGAAAATCAGAAAATAAAAATAAGAAAGTTGTTTTCTCCTTTAGTGGAACACCACTGATTGCGTTGGTGTCAGGCAGCACGGAGTAGTTGTTAGCCATGTGAAAATAAACTAATTAACCTCTCTTTTGTTTGCCCGCCATCAATTTCTTCTCCTCCCTTTTGTTTTTGGCAACACTATACCTTTTCAGTGTTCTTCCTAAATTCCTGATGTGAGTCGGTACTACTCCCTTTGATCCATATTAATCGTCGCTCGCTTAGTGTAACTTTATATTAAAATTGTACTAAGTGAGCAACAATTAAGTACAAAGTTGTACTAAGTGAGCGACAACTATGGATCGGAGGAGTACATATATTCTACCTTTTGTCACCTCCACAGAACACATATTATTTTGGCCTATTGACGCATTTGTCTGTCATTGTAAAATATCTTTTGTTTGAGGAGAATTGAACTTTTAGTTGAGAAGGGACCACATCCTGCCATGTAGTAGTGGGTTTTCAAACAAAGTCATAGGAAATGATACTTTTTTGGTGGGACGCATGCTTCATCGAAAACAGGTGTGTGGAAAAAGTGTGCGCAGTTAGGATCGGGAAAGCAACCTATGCCCAACTCTCACTGGACGTCTTTCCATCCATGCTTAGTTACCCACTTTTTAAAGTTGTATTTTTCTTAATTTGTGTGTGCATTTACTCTAGTATTTCAGCTCACGTTATTATTGTGTTTTGTGTGGGTAGATGATCTAAATGTGAAACACACTTGTCTTTCTTTGCCCATAAATTTACACTACTAGGTCATCTCCAACGGCGACCCGCAAATTTCTCCTCATATCCGTTTACAGACAGGGGACCAGTCCGCGGACACAGATGCGGGAGGCCACCATCCAACGCTAGCCGCATACATCCGGCCTCTTTTTTTTAAGTCCGCACGATCAAATAGCCGCATACATAGGGTACATGAGTTCAAATAGCCGTATGCAGCAGTAGTTCAAATTTAAACAGGTTCAAATATTTTATTCCAACATTGTTGTCCCCTTTAACTGTCCACCGATACTCAATCAGATCCTTCTTCAGTTACTCGTGAGTTGGTCGATGCCGAATTCGTTGATGCATTTGAATAAACTCTTCAAATGTGTCTGAATGTTGGTCAGGAAGTTGGATAGGATCACCCATGTTCTCAAATTCTAGAGCTGCGGCAACATAGTCACCCTCATCCTCGACGATCATGTTGTACATGATCACACAACATGTCATCACCTCCCACAAGGTCTCCAGTTCCCATTGTTTAGCAGGTCCACGAACACTGCAAAACGGGCCTGCAGAACTCCAAATGCCCTCTCGACATCCTTTCTAACTGCTTCTTCTCTTTGGGCAAAGTGAGACTTTTTCTGGCCAACTGGGTTAGAGATGGTGCTGACAAAGGTAGCCCATGGAGGATAGATACCGTCCACCAGATAGTAGGCCATGCTGTACTCATGTACATTGACAGTAAAGTGGCAAGGAGGAGCTTTTCCTTCAGTCAGTCTCGCAACAGCGGCGATCGCTGCATCACATTGATGTCATTGTGAGACCCGGGCATTGCCAAAGAAAGCTTGCCAAATCCAAAGATCATGTGATGCAACTGCTTAAAGAATGATGATGGCTTCTTAACATGACACTGATATTGCCCTTGTAAATCCTTCAGGTAGATCTTCCATTTTCAATGCATGCAGTAAAGAGATCCGAGCAAACCTGGCCAACCTCTTGCTTCTGAGATTGCAAAGAGCCTCTCGGTGTCTGCCATAGTTGGTTCTCTCAGGTACTAAGGTCCGAGCACCTCGACCAAGGTAGTTGCAAACCTGACCATGGTATCTCCGCATGTGCTCTCAGACACTCAGACATCCGTAGAGCGGACGTGCCATATGCAAGCATCCATAATGCGTCCGTGCACTTTTGGTAACCAGAGAAGCCAATCATTCCCACGGCGTCCTTCTTCAAGACGAAGTAGTCAGCATAGCACCGGACGCCATGGTACAAACGATCGAAGACAATCTTGCGCATCGGAAAAAGCCGACGAAGATGGTCAGCGAAGAGTGCATGATGGGCAAAGTAGCCTGCCCTCACTGTCAAATGGTCGCGCGCGCTGTTGAGGTTGAGCACTCAATGACCCTTAATCGAGCCCTTGAAATTGAGGACATGCTCCTCCGCACGCTCTGCATCTTCAAGGACCGCATGGATCCTCGTTGTCTCATCCGAGTACTCCTCCTCGTCGGACAACTCAACATAGTGCTCGTATATGTACTCCAAATAGGAATCAATTGCTAGAAAGAAGAAGGGAGAACTGATTAGCTCCGGCAATTCATCGACAGTAGCCGCGCATGGTGAGTGTAGCCGTAGTGGATGGTGAAAGGATCGATATAGTTGACTAGAGGGGGGTGAATAGGCAACTAACAATTTTTAGCCTTTTCTATATCAATTTAAACTTTGCATCAAAGTAGGTTGTCTAGATATGCAACTAGGTGAGCAACCTATATGATGCAACAACAACAAGCACACAAGCAAGCAAGGGATATAACACAAGTAAGCTTGCACAAGTAAAGGGACGAGATAACCAAGAGTGGAGCCGGTGAAGACGAGGATGTGTTACTGAAGTTCCTTCCTTTTGAGGGGAAGTACGTCTCCGTTGGAGCGGTGTGGAGGCACAATGCTCCCCAAGAAGCCACTAGGGCCACCGTGTTCTCCTCACGCCCTCACACAATGCGAGATGCCGTGATTCCACTATTGGTGCCCTTGAAGGCGGCGACCGGACCTTTACAAACAAGGTTGGGGCTCCCAACGACACCACGAAGCTTCACCACAATGGACTATGGCTCCGCGGTGACCTCAACCGTCTAGGGTGCTCAAACACCCAAGAGTAACAAGATCCGCTAGGGATTAGTGGGGGGAATCAAATTTCTCTTGGTGGAAGTGTAGATCGGGGCCTTCTCAACCAATCCCGAGCAAATCAACAAGTTTGATTGGCTAGGGAGAGAGATCAGGCGAAAATGGAGCTTGGAGCAACAATGGAGCTTTTGGGGGAAGAGGTAAGTCAACTTTGGAGAAGAAGACCCCTTTTATAGAGGGGGGAACAATCCAACCGTTACCCCCCAAACAGCCCCGTAGAGGGCGGTACTACCGCTGCGGACAGCGGTACTACCGCTCCCCCTCGCGGTACTGTCGTTCAGTCTGGGAGGGCTGGCGAGAGAGCAGGAGTTGGACCCAGTGCGGTACTGCCGCGGTGGTAGGGCGGTACTACCGCTCATGAGCGGCACTACCGCTCTACTGCCGCTGCTTAGTGCCACACAATCCGACACGAGAAGCGACCCCCTCGAGTCGACGCGGTAGGAGCACGGTCCCGCAGCGGTACTACGGCTGAGGACCCACCAGTGGTACTACCGCTGCCGAGCGGTACTGCCGCCTGTGACTCCTAAGCGGTACTACCGCTGGGCACCGCGGTACTACCGCTGGGACCAGAACGAACTCAAGAGGAATGGGAATGGAACCTCCGTCGAAGCGGGAAGGCTCAGAGGGTGTGAAAAAGATGTGTACGTGTTGATTCCACCCTAGCCTTACCAAAGCGGACCCCCTCTTGATAGTACAGTGACTCCTACGGAACTAGTTCACCAAAATGGAAACTAAAGAGCTACACCGTCTTGAATAACACTCCGAGGGGAAAGAAATCATCTCGTGCCAAAGGATGAATCTCTGAAAAGCTCAAAGCACACGATTAGACCGCAAACATGTTGTCATCAATCACCAAAACCACATCTAGAGAGATATGCCTTAACAGATGGTACCTGGCGGGGCGGTCGGAGGGCATGTGTTGAACGATGACGGAGGAGAAGCGGGGTGGAGAACGGCTGAACGCTAGAGGTGACGGCGACGTAGAGTCCCGGTAGGGGTATGGCGTGGCGGTCGGGCTGGTGAAGCGGCGGCGAAGGCAAGAGAGAAAGAATGAAGGATAGAAAATGGGGAGGATGAAGGCGCGGGGTCCGAGAAGGGTTTTGGGTGGGCCGGGGTTGTCGGAGTCTTACGTGTCTGGTGTCCGGACTCCCGCAAAGCTTCCCCACTTTTTTCACCAGTTTACGAGAGAAAACTGTTGGAAATATGCCCTAGAGGCAATAATAAAATGGTTATTATTATATTTCCTTGTTCATGATAATTTTTTATTGTTCATGCTATAATTGTATTAACCGAAAACCGTAATACATGTGTGAATACATAGACCACAACATGTCCCTAGTGAGCCTCTAGTTGACTAGCTCGTTGATCAATAGATGGTTGTGGTTTCCTGACCATGGACATTGGATGCCGTTGATAACGAGATCACATCATTAGGAGAATGATGTGATGGACAAGACCCAATCCTAAGCATAGCACAAGATCATGTAGTTCGTTTGCTAGAGCTTTTCTAATGTCAAGTATCATTTCCTTAGACCCGAGATTGTGCAACTCCCGGATACCATAGGAATGCTTTGGGTGTATCAAACGTCACAATGTAAATGGGTGACTATAAAGGTGCACTACAGGTATCTCCAAAAGTGTTTGTTGGGTTGGCACGAATCGAGACTGGGATTTGTCACTCTGTATGACGGAGAGGTATCTTTGGGCCCACTCGGTAATGCATCATCATAATGAGCTCAATGTGACTAAGGAGTTAGCCACGAGATCATGTGTTACGGAACGAGTAAAGAGACTTGCCGGTAACGAGATTGAACAAGGTATGGGCATACCGACGATCGAATCTCGGGCTAGTAACATACCGATGGACAAAGGGAATTGTATACGGGATTGATTGGATCCCCGACAACATGGTTCATCCGATGAGATCTTCGTGGAACATGTGGGAGCCAATATGGGTATCCAGATCCCACTATTGGTTATTGGTCGGAGAGGTGTCTCAATCATGTCTGCATGATTCCCGAACCCGTAGGGTCTACACACTTAAGGTTCGGTGATGCTAGAGTTGTAATGGGAATTGTATGTGGTTACTGAAAGTTGTTAGGAGTCTCGGATGAGATCCCAGACGTTACGAGGAGTTCCGGAATGGTCTGGAGGTGAAGATTTATATATGGAAAGTCTAGTTTCAGTCGTCGAAAAAGTTTCGGGACTTATCGGTATTGTACCGGGACCACCGAAAGGGTTCCGGGGGTCCACCGGGTGGGGCCACCGACCCCGGGGGACCAAGTGGGCTGAATATGGGTGGAAACCAGCCCCTCTAGTGGGCTGGTGCGCCCCCCAAGGGGCCCAAGGCGCCTAGGGTTAAAACCCTAGGGGTGGGGGCGCCCCCCGCCAACTTGGGGGGCAAGCACACCCCTTGGCCGCCGCCCCCCTCTAGATGCATCTAGGGGGGTCGGCCCCTTCTCCCCTTCACCCTATAAATAGAGGGGGTGGGAGGGCAGCCGCACCTCTGTTGGGGAACGTAGTAATTTCAAAAATTTCCTACGCACAAGCAAGATCGTGGTGATGCATAGCAACGAGAGGGGAGAGTGTTGTCTACGTACCCTCGTAGACCGTAAGCGGAAGCGTTATATCAACGCGGTTGATGTAGTCGTACGTCTTCACGATCCGACCGATCCAAGTACCGAACGCACGGCACCTCCGAGTTCTGCACACGTTCAACTCGATGACGTCCTCGCCTTCTCGATCTAGCAAGAGGGGCGAAGTAGTAGATGAGTTCCGGCAGCACGACGGCGTGGTGACGGTGTTGGTGAAGAACAATCTCCGCAGGGCTTCGCCTAAGCACTACAAAAACTATGACGGAGGATAAACTAGAGGGGACAGGGTTGCCGGCACACGGCTTGGTGTTTCTTGATGTGTCTTGGGTGCTAGCCCTACCCCTCTATTTATATGTTGAGCCTTGGGGTTGAAACTTGGAGTAAAAGCATCCACAAAGTCGGTTTCACCCGAAAGGCAAGAGTCCTTCTCGGACTCCAGGGCCAGACGCCAGGGTTCTCGGCGTCTGGACCCAGACGACGGGGACCCTGGCGTCTGGCCCATGGACTCCGCAAAACTTCCTTTTGCGCTTTCCAAAAACCTCGTGGGCTTTCCCCTTTGGCCCAGATAAAGTGTTCTTGTGCCCAAACATTTCGGGAAACATCCGGAACCCCTTCCGATGGATTCCGGAACCTTTCCGGAGATCAAACACTACTATCCACATATCAATCTTTACTTCCGGACCATTCCGGAGTTCCTCGTCATATCCGTGATCTCATCCAAAACTCCGAACAACATTCGGTCACCAACATACATAACTCATAGTACTATATCGTCAACGAACGTTAAGCGTGCGGACCCTACGGGTTCGAGAACTATGTAGACATGATCGAGACACCTCTCTTGTCAATAACCAATAGCGGGACCTGGATGCCCATATTGGCTCCTACATATCCTACGAAGATCTTTATCGGTCAGACCGCATAACAACATACGTTGTTCCCTTTGTCATCGGTATGTTACTTGCCCGAGATTCGATCGTCGGTATCTCAACACCTAGTTCAATCTCGTTACCGGCAAGTCTCTTTACTTGTTCCGTAATACATCATCCCGCAACAAACTCATTAGTTGCAATGCTTGCAAGGCTTAAGTGATGTGCATTACCGAGAGGGCCCAGAGATACCTCTCCGACAATCGGAGTGACAAATCCTAATCTCGAAATACGCCAACCCAACAAGTACCTTTGGAGACACCTGTAGAGCACCTTTATAATCACCCAGTTACGTTGTGACGTTTGGTAGCACACAAAGTGTTCCTCCGGTAAACGGGAGTTGCATAATCTCATAGTCATAGGAACATGTATAAGTCATGAAGAAGCAATAGCAACATACTAAACGATCGAGTGCTAAGCTAACGGAATGGGTCAAGTTAATCACATCATTCTCCTAATGATGTGATCCCGTTAATCAAATGACAACCCATGTCAATGGCTAGGAAACTTAACCATCTTTGATCAACGAGCTAGTCAAGTAGAGGCATACTAGTGACACTCTGTTTGTCTATGTATTCACACATGTATTATGTTTCCGGTTAACACAATTCTAGCATGAATAATAAACATTTATCATGATATAAGGAAATAAATAATAACTTTATTATTGCCACTAGGGCATATTTCCTTCAGTCTCCCACTTGCACTAGAGTCAATAATCTAGTTCACATCACCATGTGATTTAACATCAATAGTTCACATCACCATGTGATTAACACCCATAGTTCACATCGTCATGTGACCAACACCCAAAGGGTTTACTAGAGTCAATAATCTAGTTCACATCGCTATGTGATTAACACCCAAAGAGTACTAAGGTGTGATCATGTTTTGCTTGTGAGATAATTTTATTCAACGGGTCTGTCACATTCAGATCCGTAAGTATTTTGCAAATTTCTATGTCTACAATGCTCTGCACGGAGCTACTCTAACTAATTGTTCCCACTTTCAATATGTATCTAGACCGAGACTTAGAGTCATCTAGATTAGTGTCAAAACTTGCATCGACATAACCCTTTACGACGAACCTTTTGTCACTTCCATAATCGAGAAACATATCCTTATTTCACTAAGGATAATTTTGACCGCTGTCCAGTGATCTACTCCTAGATCACTATTGTACTCCCTTGCCAAAATCAGTGTAGGGTATACAATAGATCTGGTACACAGCATGGCATACTTTATAGAACCTATGGCCGAGGCATAGGGAATGACTTTCATTCTCTTTCTATCTTCTGCCGTGGTCAGGCTTTGAGTCTTACTCAATTTCACACCTTGTAACACAGGCAAGAAACTCTTTCTTTGACTGTTCCATTTTGAACTACTTCAAAATCTTGTCAAGGTATGTACTCATTGAAAAATCTTATCAAGCGTCTTGATCTATCTCTATAGATCTTGATGCTCAATATGTAAGCAGCTTCACCGAGGTCTTTCTTTGAAAAACTCCTTTCAAACACTCCTTTATGCTTTGCAGAATAATTCTACATTAGTTCCGATCAACAATATGTCATTCACATATACTTATCAGAAATGTTGTAGTGCTCCCACTCACTTTCTTAATCGAGATGAACCGGATATTCTAACTTGACTTCACCAGCTACGGTAAGGACGACGACTATGACTAGGTGGCCCCTCACTATGCAACTCCCCGATCGATCTCTGACATCCCCGAGTATAACTGTAACAATGGTCATGATGTAACTGATGAGCTTCCAACTACGAGGGTGAAATACACAGTAGATGCCTTTTGCTAAACTATATTATGGGTCTTTCACGTCATCCATGACAAGTCGATAACCACCACCATCAATAATGATGATTCCATATGTGTTTTCGTCGATGACTACCTACACATCGACGTCTCTCCCTAGACCTACAACATCCCTGTCTTCAGCGTGACTCGACTACCTCTCGCTAGAACGGTAGTTTCTCTAATATGCTCGCCATTATCAGTCATGGCACCGTCTTTCCTGCTTCGCGCATGGATCCAGATACGGTGGAGGGGCTTTATCCTTCACGGTAGTCACCTCTTGCATCGTTCACCCCCGACAAATGGTCCCATCATGATCGCCACATGTGGGGGTGTCCATCGAAACACAACAGTTTCTTCTATTGAGCAATTAAACAGTGTTTCCGAGCCTCCTTCAAACCAAACTCTCATCCGCACCAATTCGAATTCCACCACCCAAACACAGTTTGACAAAGACAATGTGGTTCACCGATTGACTTTTTGGTGGCAGGGAAGGGAAAGGTAGGCGAGATTAACACGATTAAACGCCACAACTAAGAAAGAAGCGTGTGTGTGCTCAGTAAGTAATTACTGGCGTTGGGTGGTCGGAAGGCGACGGGCAACCGGCGAGGTAGGCAGTGAGCCAGCCACTTCTTCCCCTCCGCTTACCCGAGCTGAGGCTTTGACCCCCAACAACCTCCCTCCCCCCTCGTGCGCCTCTACTAAACCGAGTAGTCGGCAAGGAGGGGCAGCAGGGGAGGGAGATCTGACTGACGAGGCAGGGATGATGGAGAGCCAGCCGCTGCAGGCCCCGACGGCCGAGCCCCACGGCGCCGGAGCCGCGGACGACCAGGCCGGAGCCGGAGCTCCCCCCGCCGTCGTAAGCTCTCTTCTTTCCCCTCCGCTGCCAATTCTTGCTTGATTGCCTGCTCGGCGTGTGGGATGGGATAGAAGAATTGAGCTTCCTCGCTCGCCGGCCGTGCCCGGACGGCTGGATCCTGGCGGTTGGCGGTGGCCGGATCTCGCCGTGCCAGCGGGAGATCTGGCGGTCCGCCCCGCCATTTCCGGCAAGTTTGTTTCTTGCGAGATCTGAGGGGGTAGTCCTGGGATCTCGCGGCGTTGACCGGCGGGGACCTCGATCTGGCGCCTCGCCGGCCGAGCGGGGCAGCTCATTGCGTCTCTGCCTACTCAGATCCGCGTCTGTTTTGTCGGTGATGCTTTTTGTCGGCGCGCGTGCAGGTTCCCGGGAAGGAGTTCACGCGGACCTGCAAGGGCCTCGTCGTCGTGCTCATCGGCGGCTACGTGCTGCTGCAACTCCTCCCATCCTCCCTCAACTACCTCGCCATCATCCCCGCCAAGTGCGTAAAATTCTGAATGAATTGTTGCGGCTCTGAATTTTGCTGCGTTCAAAGTGTGAGCTGAATTCCATCTCTAATAGTTTGTTTTGTGTCTTCCAGGACAATTCCCTTTGTATGGACCGTCTTCACCGCCGGTTACATCGAGCAAGTCCTCCCAGGGGTGAGTTAACTAGCTAGATCTCTCTCCAATCATATTCAATTTACTACTCCATCATGGCCATGAAATGGAAACTTAGAACAACTCGGGCTAGCTGTGCGACTACATTCCAAATAAAGAACCATTGTATTGAAAGCATCCGTCAGTCATCACTTTCGGAAAGCACAATTCAGAACCACTTTCGAAAAGCACAATTCAGAACAAGATACCAGTATCTCGAAAGTTAGACTAGACAGCCTTTGTGTGTTCTATGCGTTATGTTAACCACTTTTTTTTTTATTTTGTTTTTGCAGGCTATTGGCAGTTCCCTTGGTCTTCTCTTCTGCGGGAAGGATATTGAGCCAGTCTGGGGCCGCAAGGAGTTCTTGAAGTTCATTATCTTGATCAACTCCATCTGCGGCATCCTTGCGTTCTGCATTGCTGTTGCACTGTACTATGTCACCGGGAAAGAGAGCTTCCTGTAAGTTTTAAGCCAACAATCTGTTATTATGTTACATGCTACTCCCTCCGTTCCAAAATAGATGACCCAACTTTGTACTACTTATTTAGCACACACAGGCATAGCGGCTCCATTTGTGTGCTTATTACTTTTCTATTGCATAATATTTCTTATATGTACTTAAATCACTGTGGTACTATGATTGTTTCGGCTTACATAATATTGTCTCTGAAAATGATGCGATGCTGCTGGTTGAAATATTGCACATTTTAACCACCAGCTAGCTAACCTTGCTATCTCATGCTGTGCAGTGTAACGCCACTTTCTGGCTTCCATGGCGCCCTTGCTGGCTTTCTGGTTGGCCTGAAGCAGCTCTTGCCAAACCTTGAGCTCCCCATGTGCTTTTTCTGGAAAATAAAGGCTAAGGTACATTGATAAACTACTTAGTACAATACAATGTCTAAGGCGGTAATTATACTGTTGTATATTCTTCCAAGATAAGTTATAAGTTTGTTGATGTGAAGTTCTGTGTCTCTCTGTGTCTTCCTCGCTGTTGCAGTGGATGCCATTCTTTGTCATGTGCTTCTCAACTATCATGGCCTTCATTGTGCCGGATTCCATCAACTTCCTGCCGACTTTGTTGTCTGGGATGTACGTCAGCTGGCTTTACCTGAGATACTTCCAGAAGAACCCACTGACAGGACTTAAGGGCGACCCAAGTGATGACTTCTCCTTCCCCAGCTTGTTCCCAGATGCCATGCGGTAATTATGAATTCCATTATACTACACTGGCAAAGTCTGTCCCATTGACCCAGCTTCTGAACTAATCTTTACTGTGTGTGATCCTTGCAGGCCAGTCACAGACCCAGTTGCTAATCTGTTCGACCGGATGTTGTGTGCGAGGTCTAAGCCTTCAGAAATTGCCCTCCCAGTTACCGATCCTACCAAGGCATCGAGAAGAAGGTACAGTTCACACGCAAAACACAGTATACATGAATCCACAAAATGCTAGTACACTGAAGCTGAAAACTCGAAATCATGAGTTCTCGGCAAACATTTTATTGTTCCAAAGCTCATGAGCTCAACTCTCACCATTGTAGGGAGCGTGGCGAGAGGGTTCTCGAGGAAAGGATGGCCGCGGATCATGCGGCTGACGCCGAAGCCCCAGCTCACTCTGCGGAAGATTAAGAATTTTCCCCTGTGCTACGTCGTCATAGTGGCCACGGTCGCCTTGTAACTCCTCGGATTTGTGTTCTGGGGAGCATATTCATTTTTACAGTGGACCGATGATATGATAATACTTTACTGCCCCTCTTTTGTTTCCTTGTTTTGAGAATATTGGTTGGTTAAATTGTGTTGTAGTTCCTGATTACAGTGAGGAAAGAAGAAAAAGGGTGGCATCCCCTTGCCCCCGATGTTGTAATGTAGAAAAAGAATGACTTGTCAGTAACAATGTGAAGTATTTTTTCCAAGTGAACTGTGATTTCAGTCAAACAATAATAGTAGCTTGGATGGACAGGCAGTAAACTAGATGTGTTTGTGATCCTGCCCAAAGTATTCGGATCAAATTGGTCTATTGCTCTAAAGATATTGGCAGAATCCATGTGGTTTAAGAAAATTCTCCTTGCGAATTAATGTGTGATCTGACCTGAAGGCGCATAGAGATAAGAGCAGAAACTAGCACTGCAGATTATGAAGAAGAGTGTATACAAATCCATAAACATTAAAGCGCCACAATTGTTATGCAGATCGATTTTCTTACTTATTGTGTATATTCTGCTCATCTACTCTTATAAAAGGCAGAGTTGGTGACGATGGTGTGCCTGTCATCCTGCAATATAGGCCGTCTGATCTATATCTAACGGATAGGGAGGAAACTATGACAATTTACCAGCACTCCTCTCCACATTTGCAGATAAGGCCTTCCCTCGTTCATCCTTTTCTCCCACAAGATCTTGATGAACGCACGGACATCTTGCTTTTTTTTTAGGGGTAAAAGCCTTTTATTACTCAAAGTCCACAAAGAGTGGGATACAAGTTTGGTCATGTGGCTGGCCAAGCCACACATGACGCCCTGGAAGTATAGACAAAGCATATTTAGCTAACTTGTGAGCTTCAACATTAGTCCCACGACCTTCAAAAGTAAATTTACTAGTGGGTGGTGCTCTATATCTAATCTCTCTGATTATAGCACCGTATTCTCCTTGGCTTCCCTTGGCTAGTTCTTCAACCACTTGCTTGCAATCGGATGCCGCGATAGTTATGTTGGTTGAGATCTTCTGCCAATGCCATAGCTTCGCGACACGCAATTGCTTCCAAAGTTGGTGCATCCCAGACTCCTGCAATGACGAGCGTTGAGCTGCCCAGGAAGAAACCCTGGCTATCTCTGCATATCGCAACGGCTGAGCCTCCTCTCTGCGACCGAGCGCCCGCATCTACATGTATCTTTGCATAGTTTGCCGGGGGTGCCCTCGGTCGTACTGCCACTGCATTCCCCGACGTCGCCACCCGAGCTTGTCTCCTGGGCTTTCTGAGCACATCAAGATCTCTTATATATCTCGTTATGAAGGCCGATATCGCATGTGGAGCCTGAAATATTCCTTCATGTATGGCTTTCCTCCTGGATGTCCAAACAGCCCACAACGTCACTGCCACCAGAGTGAACTGCTCGTGCGAGAGGGATCCCATCAGGTTGAAGAGCCAACTCTTGGCTCGGTTCTCACTTGTAGCAACAATAGCACTGCCTAACTCCTCATCCACGAGCGCCCAAGTGCATCTTGAGACGGTGCACTCGAGCAGGGAGTGGCGCCAGGAGTCCGGAGCGCCGCATAATCCACAAGTGCTCGTCGTCGACATTTTTCGGTGTGCCCTCACGTCCTCGGTCGGCAGCGACTGTTTCAAAAGTCTCCACAGAAACATGCGAACCTTCGATGGCACCTCCGTCTTCCAAAGGGACTTCGGCCAGGAGCTGGCATCTGCATGTGATATTGAGGATCCCGGGGCACCATCCAACCATGCTTCTCTTCGCTGCATCGTCGCAACCAGCATATTGTATGCTGACCGCACCGTTAACTGACCCGAACGCTCGTGAGCCCAACACCAGAAGTCCTGCATGGGTGTCGTAGGCAGTGGTATACTGAGGATCAACTTGCTAGTAGTATCAAAAGTTGATGGTCAAATGGAAAAAATGCAGCTGAGCCCATGAATGAATATTAGTCCACCGCAATGCCGAACAATTCCAATTTTTTAAAATAAATGTCGGAGTCTTTTGTATGCTTGTAAATTAATGTGGAAAAGTATGAGTATTGGCCACGACCTAGAAAAGAGGTTAGTATTAAAAACTTTGCTTTTTTAGGAGCCACAAAAATTATAATTTTATTTATTTATATAGAAACAAAAATTGTATTTCTTTAAGGTATAAAAATATTCTTTGCTCGAGTGGAAATTTACAAGCACGTGGACAACATGCGCATTTTATACGAGTGATCTTCCTGTGACTTTTTTTCTCATTTTAATTTTCTTTATGAGTTTTGTTGTTCATTTTGATTCCTAGGGCCATTTCGCCGGACATGAACTTTGGTTCCTGGGTGTATATACACCTTGTATGGAGAAAAAAAAACTAGTAATTAAATAAAAAAGTCAAAAAAAATATGAAAATATTTTTGAAATAAAGTTAAAAATTTCAACAAAAAGGAAAAAAAATTGTTGACGTCAGGGCAAAAAAAATAAAATTCATAGAGATGCTTGCTAAGCTGTTTGACATTTCATATGAATTGTCTACAAGTCATTCCAAAACCTCAAACAATTAAGATAAAAAGGTGCTAGTATTTTTTTTATACTCCCTCCGTTCCTAAATATTTGTCTTCTTAAAGATTTCAAATGGACTACCACATACGGATATATATATAGACATATTTTAGACTGTATATTCACTCATTTTGCTTCATACGTAGTCAGTTGTTGAAATCTTTAGAAAGACAAATATTTAGGAACGGAAGGAGTAGATGAGAACAAAAATGTGGCTTTGGATCAGACGGACCATAATTCACGGTTGGACTCAAGGCCTAGGGGAGTATAGACAGCTACTGACCTGTGGGCCCGAGGCGTCGGGTGTTAGGGTTTCCTCCTCCGCTGCAAGCGCCTTCCAATCCCAATCCCCTCCTCTCCCTCTCCCACTCCGGCGGCGGCAGCAGCAGCATCAGCGCGGAAGAGCCAAGGAGCCGACCATGGCGACGATCGTCAACACCACGGAGGAGGAGCCGATGCTGGCGGTGGTGCGCTCCACGGCGGAGCTCGCCTGGGCCGACGGAGGCGCCGAGGTCGCCGACCCGGAGGTGGCCCGCCTCTGCGCCGAGGCGCAGCAGCACGTCCTCGCCGGCCGCTGGCTCGACATGGCCACCCTCATGCTCGCCTCCGCCGACCTCCTCCTCCTCGCCCCACGCCTCTCCGACAAAGGTACCTCTCCCCTCCCCCTCCCCTTCTCCATCCCTATCGGTTTCTTGTTGAATTGCGCCTTGCTTATCCTACGTCGCTTGCTGTTAGCGGCCGCAGATCTCGAGTGCACCCTGACCGTCATCTGCAACCTCGTCACCAAGGCCGGATCCGAGGACGAGGCGCTGGAGATCGCCAAGCTCATCTGCGCCAAGCTCACCCACCAGCCGGGCGAGAAGCCCACGCTGCGCATCAAAGTGTAAGCAGCAGCAGAGGCGACCATCCCTGCCTCCCTGTATCGGATTGCCAATATAAGTTTCCTGACGACGAATCTTGTGTTTCCGCTGCCAATGCATGGATGTGTGCAGCCTGTTCAGCCTGTACAACCTGCTTCCGAGCCTCTCCGGCAAGGCATTGGTCTACAGGAAGGCGCTCGAGCTCGCCGCCGCCGGGAAGGCCGCCGCCGACTGCGTCGTGCCCACCTTCAAGAACATCGATGCCTTTGTCGCCTACTGGGGCATCGGCAAGCCGGAGCAGAGGGACCTGTTCCTTGCCGTCACCAGGATTCTCAAGGACCAGAAGGGGTGCGGCACAGACATTGCCCTTTGCTTCCAAGTTCCTTGCATTTTTTAACCACTGTGTAAGTAACATGGCGGATTTATACTGATGGAATTCATTCTTGTTATGATGATAATTGACAGCATGACCAAGGAGTACTTCAAGTTTCTGAACAAGTACCTGCCCACGTTCGATGGATCGGCTGATGACGCCGACGCAATCGGTGCGGCAAAGGAAGAAGCTGCTGCAGCAATCATTGAGTTTGTCAAGTCATCTGATCTCTATCAGGTACATCCTTCGATTCACATCTCCGTCTTGTGTTCGTGCGAAAAAATCTCATGGGAGACGTAATGCTCTTATGAGTTCGATTCTGTGTGAGTGATGCATTTGCATTCTTTGTACCAGAACATGATATAACATGTCACCAAATGTGAATTTGGTTACAACAGTCAAATATCACTATACTAGATTTAAGACTAAAGCTATCTGCTCACATTAGCCTGCAAATATTTAATCTTGTCAACCTTTAAATATGCCTGGTTACTACCAGAGCATGCCAACATTGTGATAAGCATGGCCCTCACAAGCTTTCTTCTTTTGGTTGGATGGATTCTTGCTTGCTAACTTGTGCCACTACGACGTTGCATTGCCCAATTCCTCTGCACTGCTTTGTATGGCGTTGTGCCTTGTATGCCAACAGTAGGTTCTGAAATTCTGGAGGGATTTATTTAGCAAGTTTTAACCTTGGCAAACTATACATGTGGTTTAATGCCAGTTAAAAACCTAGCACAGGCTGCATACATTATATACTGTATTGATGGAAATATGCTTATTGCAGTGTGACCTGCTCGACATGCCAGCTGTTGCACAGCTCGAGAAAGATGAGAAGTATCAGCCAGTTTACGAGCTACTGAAGATATTCCTTACTCAGAGGCTTGAATCCTATTTAGCGTTTCAGACTGCTAACTCTACATTGCTGCAAGGATATGGTATGTTCTGGTGAACCAATACTAGCAATTCTATGTTGCTTCAACTTTTGGATATCTAATGATGGACCATTTACAGGACTGGTTCATGAGGAGTGCATAACAAAAATGCGCCTGATGTCCCTGCTTGATCTGAGCGGCCATTGTTCTGGGGAAATTCCTTACTCTGCAATTACAAAAGCCCTTGAGGTACATCGGCTTACCTTGCCTTCCTATTGTTGTTCACTTGATTTAATGTTATATTGACTTTTTAAATTCTTTGTTAGATCAATGATGATGAGGTGGAATATTGGATTGTGAAAGCAATTTCATCCAAGATTTTGGATTGCAAAGTTGACCAGCTTAATCAATTGGTCATTGTCAGGTATTCATGTCCACATGACTTTCTTGGTCCATATTACAGTGTTATGCTTTCCTTTTTGTTTAATACTTGGTCCGGTATGTAATTTCAGCCGGCATACTGCAAGGGTCTTTGGGATGCCACAATGGCAGAGTCTACGTTCAAAGCTTGGAGTGTGGAGGGTAAGCCTCTACCTCGTCTTGAATTTCAGTAGATAATTTTCAGCTGCAGACTAGTTCAGTAAGAACATGCATAGCTTTCCAATTTCTTGATGAATGTCAGATGTAACTCCTAGAGCAACTAATCCAATTTCCTCTTAAAATTCTGCTACAGGGAAATATCGCAAATGCTATCAACACAATCCAAGCCAACAAGGTGACTGAAGATGGCGGGCAGGGGATGCAAGGATTGATGATCCGCTGATCGGAGGAAGTCCCTAAATTGAGATTATAGCCTGAGAGATTAGACGAGCAATCCTTTTGTATTAGATATCTTGTAATCCGAAATACTTCTACCCTGTGACCATGCTTGGCTAGATCCTGGTTGCAATGGCATGCTAAGCAATCTCATGTTGCATGAATTTTGTAGACAAAAGCCATGCCTGAAGTCAGCAGTTACTTGTTACAGAATCGCTATTGTTCATACTGCATGCCTGTTTTATCATGATGATTGTTCTTTTCCAAGGTTTGGCTTTGGGGTTATTGAGAATTTGTATCATGTTGTTTTTTATCAAGCAGCTGGTGTTTTAGCTGGATGTCGTGTGCTGAAATTTAAATGCTGGTTTAGGACCTGATTCTTTTTTCATCGTTTCCTGCAATAATTGTCTTAGAAGCAAGTTGTGTTGTGAGTTTGTTTATCCAGTATGAGTGCCTGCTCAAATAGATTGAGCGTAGTATCACCAACTGTTTGAGTCTCTCAATGAGGGTCTTAATTTTTTTTCCCTATTTGACACTGACAATACTTTTCTTCCTTATATAACACCGCGTCTAAATTTTATACCCTTTATAACACTTGCGTCCATTTTAAGCCTTAATGGTGTTAAATGATACTCCCTCTGTAAACTAATATAAGAGTGTTTAGATAACTAAAATAGTAATCTAAATGCTCTTATATTAGTTTACGGAGGGAGTACTTGAAAAGACCCTTTTGCCCCTCAGGTGGCATGTGACCAAAATTTTAAGAGATGATGATATTGATTTTTGTGATTTTTCCTGCTTATTTAATTTAACCAGAAATTTTATTTATAGACACGAACAATTATTCTAAGTGCAGGTTAAAAGTTTACTCATGGAATGCATGTACCACATAACAATGGCTGATCAATTGATTATTTATGACGGTATAGTGAGATTTTGTTCTTTTGAAAATTCGAACACATGCAGCACAGGCCTCCCCCACACTGGATGTGAGTAGGGATCAGGAAATACTGTTTTACAGTATATGCCACGCCACAGGCCTAGGAGCGATTGTTTTCTATCGCGGGTGCGCACTAAAACGTGATTTGCCAGATGATTAGCAGACGCCTCACGGGACGCACTCATGAAGCCGGCAAGCGAATGTACATACCCGAATATTCGTATAAATTGCACTTTTAGAAATGACCGGGCTAGGCGGTTGCTTCATAGTATTACATGAGGGCAAAAGTGTCTTTTTACATGCAATTTAACAGTGTTAGACGGGAAAATGGATGAAAGTGTTATAAAGGGAATACAATTGAGTGAGTGCGTCGATTTGGAGCTCGGGCTCAGCTGCACCCATAATCTAGATCTGGATCGTCCGTCCCTGTCTTGGGATGTGAACAATTACAGCTCGCGTGGCCTGCGGGATACTCGTTAAAAGGAGAAATCCCCCGAATACGCTAGGCAACAGGAGGCCAGGAGTGGGGCCAGCCCGTCTCGTCCGGACGGCCGTTGCGGTGGCACGGACCGGGCCGTGGACCAGGAACGTCGGTTCCTTATTAGGCCGTGGACCAGGACGTTAGCTTTCGCTATCTGGGCCTGGATCACATAAGGAGTCCAAAACGAGGATGGCTTCTGAGCCGCTTGTCGGCCGGCAGGGGCGCACACGTATCCTGAAAAGGATGAAAGAGAACGAAAAAAATCTCCTCCCCTTACCGTGGTTCCTTCTAGAGGCCCCTCGCCGCCGTCGAAACCCAAAAGGGGATAGAGTTCGCCGAGGCCGCTTTAGCCGGTGGCGGCGCCATCGCGGGTGCTCCACCGTGAAGCTAGTGACGGATGGACGCTGAGGGAATGGAGTTCCTACTGGATGCGGTCGACAGGTTCGTGTCGTTGCAGATCTGAGCGGAATTTCTCGCTGCTACAGAACTAATTTTATACCGGACATTGGCCGTTGTCTACTCAGGTTCCCCGTGCGGGAGGAGTTTGCTGACAGTCTTGACAACCCAGATCCAGTCCCACTCGCGTACCTTCTGGAGAAGGGGGGTTGCAAATCCGGAGATTGGTTGGGAAGAAGATCATTCTGGGATGGCTGAAATGGTGTGCGAAGGTGTGCTTACTGACGCTCAAGGTGGTGCGCAGCATCGGCGTGATGAATCTCTGACGAGGTCTGGCCAATCGACGGGCAGGGTTAATCCAGAGGCCTCAGGCTGGACTAAAAGGTGAGGCTCAAACTACGGCCATCACTACATTTTCTGATTTTTGCTGTTAGAAAAATAACCTGTTAGACACTGGTTCGATGTTAGCATGACCCTGCCTTATTTTTGATATTTAGGAAACTATAATTTGATACACAAGTCCTACGGGAAATGAATAATAAGCAAGAAAATAAATGTTTCATGAGTATCAGCTTCCATATGATTGTTCTGAAAATAACACCTATGGTGTGGAGTACGTGGGTAAAAATACAAAAAATAGGGGGGGAGGGGGGGGGGGGGGGGGGGAGGAGGGGCAGTGTTGCTCCTGTGAGATGATTCCTAATTAATAGAAAGAAAATGTTCGCTCCGAAAGGATGTTGTTGCGGAAATCCCGTGGACTGAAATTTTGGAGAAATAATTCGTGCTTGCATGGATTTGAACATACCTTTTTTTATTTATAGAATAACATACATTGCACATTTGATAACTCGCAGGCTTCATCTTGGAAGTGCGCCACCTGACCATGTGCCATGTCCATTAAAAATGAGCGCTCTCGAGCTGTCGATCAGGAAATATGCTGAGCAACCTGACAAGAGCGTGGTGCGACCTGAGCTAGGGCTTAGTTTCGATTCGCTGGGAGAAGCGTATGATTTCTACAACTTATATTCATGGGAAGTCGGTTTTGGGATAAGATATGGGAAAAGCAGGCTGAACGCCAAGAGAACAAAAAGCATGCAGGAGATAGTATGTGGTTGCTCGGTGAGTGTCCGTTCGCTTGCATATAAATTAAGAAGTACGAGTGTACTGATTGGTGGTGCAGGCTGAACGCCAAGAGAACAAAAAGCATGCAGGAGATAATATGTGGTTGCTCGGTGAGTGTCCGTTTGCTTGCATATAGATTAAGAAGCACGAGTGTACTGATTGGTGGTGCAAGCTGAAGTGGATGGCTATTTCTCACTCAGTTTGCTGTGTGTTTTGCAGGGGAAACCGGATGCCGAAAACAGTAGGTCTTGCATGTGTGAGTGTCCAGCTCCGATCAGGCTCCTACGTGCATCAGACAACAGTTGGTACATCATAGAGCACCGAGCAAGCCACAATCATTCCATGTCGCTAACAATGGGTGAGAAAGTTCACTGGCCGTCTCATAAACACATAGACGTGTACACCAAAGATTTGATAAGACAACTGAGGGAGAACAACGTGAACCTGGGCAAGGTATACAGCATATTGGAAGCTTTTTTGGTTCAGTTGAGAAGGTGTCGTTCACGAAAAGGACACTAAGGAACATTTGTGGGAAGATTAGTCGTGAACAAGCTGAGGACGATGTACGAAAGACACTCCAGGTGTTTGCTGACATCTGATCAAGCGACCCTGGTTTCTCTTTTGTAGTTCTTGCCAAAAAAGACAGCAAGGTGAAGAATCTAATGTGGGCTAATGGAAACAGCTGTATGCAGTACAAGTTCTTTGGCGATGTGGTGACATTCGACACCACATACAGGACAAACTTGTATGACATGCCGTTTGGTTTGTTTGTTGGAGTTAACAATCACTACCAGAGTATCATCCTGGCAAACGTGTTGATGCGTGGCGAGCAGGAAGAGAGCTTCGAATGGGTGTTCTCAGAATTCCTTCGCATGATGGGCGGGCCTCCTCCAAAAACAATACTGACAGGTAGATTTTTTAAAAAGGAAAATTGTGCCTCCTGGTTTGTTTATTAATGTTGTTGCCTTCCCGTTGGACATTAAAATTAGATCAATTTAACAATGAAAATGAGTATAAAAAAAGAGATTAATTCTTCATTTGTGCTGCTGTTTGAGAATGGGGTTTTTTATCTGCAGACCAATGTAGGGCCATGGAGGTTGCAATCAAGAAAACCTATCCAGAGACTGTGCACCATTGGTGCAAGTGGCATGTTCTGGAGAAAGCGAAAGAAACACTAGGGCCATTGTACACAAAAAAAATAATATCGAGCCATCTATTCTATATCTGTCCCCGGACGACGTTAGCTCAGATAAGATGCCGAGCCATCTCTCGTCAATCTGTCCCGCGACAGCGTTGCATCCAGCCGTGACAATAAATGCGCTGCTAAAACCTGAACGCCAGCGGCATATACGCCCGAGAAATACATAAAGGCGCACAAATCATGATGCGAACCAACGATGTAGATATGGGGATCATCTGAGTCCAAGCTCAGAAACAGATTTTCGAATACTATTTAGACTCAGAGATAGATAAGGAAGAAAAAGTTTGTTGGTGTCAAATAGGGAAACAAAATTTAAAACGGTGTTAAATAAGGAATTCTTTCATAAAATTACATGAGATTTTTTTTTGATGATTTGATTCTAATGATTTTTTTGTACATACATCCACGGTAATGGAATCCTTAGGTCCTTTTTTTTTGTAAAGATTGCTCTTGACTCCTTCCAGGAAATTTTCCATCCACTCAAACCCCTTGGTACAAATTCTTTTGTCCATCAAACACTCTTTTGATCTGAATTCCCATGATTTCATAATCCTACAGGATCTAAGAGGACAGTCAACTTCAATTTCTCCCATTCCTGCATTTCAAAAATCGTGCGAATCAAAGAGCGCTTTAACCTTTGTATTGAACATCAACCAAGACAATGTGAAAACTGAAAGATATTCAAATGTTTATATACTTCACCTTTTGGCATTTCCAATACAACAAATGAATACAAATCGTGACAACATTTACATTTACATGGCAAAGAGTCAGAGTTGCTCCACCAGTTCTCCATCCTACAACAAATGCTTGAAGTCAGCGTTACTCGGTTACACACAGGAGATTGTTCATATTGGATGCCTGTTTATCATGATGATTGTTTCTTATCCAAAGTTAGGCTTTGGGATTATTCAGAATTTGTATCAGGTATCATGTTGTATTTATCAAGCAGCTGGTGTTTTAGCTGGATGTCATGCTGAAATCTAAATGCCGGTTTAGAACCTGTTTTTTTCCTGCAAATTTGTTGTGTTCCAAGCAAGTTGTGTTCTGAGTTCGTTCATCCGGTAGAGTGCACACCCAAATAGCTTGAGCAGAGTATCACCAACTATTTGAGTCTGTCAATAAGGGCTCCTTTGATTCAAAGAAATTAATAAGATTTTTCAATGATTTGAATTCTTATGATTACATACATCCACCGTATTGGAATCCTTGGATCTTTTTTTTTTTGTAAAGATTGCTCTTGACTCCTTTTTAGAGGAAATTTCCATCCACAAACCTCTTGGTACAAATCCTGTTGTCCATCAAACACTCTTTGATCTAAATTCTTACGACTTTCTAATCCTATAGGATCTTAGTAGACATTCAACTAAAATTTCTCCTATTCATGCATTTCAAGAATCCTGCGAATCAAAGGGCACCTTTAAACCTTTGTCTTGAGCATCTACCAAGACGTAGGTACCAAGGAGAAGACGAGTCAGGGCCGATTGACAAGACTAGCTAGGCTGACCATGTGCAACAACTGAAAGATATTCAAGTCTTGCATATATATTTCACCTTTTGGCTTTTGCAACTCAACAAATGAATACAAATCGCAACAACATTTACATTTACACGGCAAAGAGTTGAGTTGCCCCACCAGTTCTCTCCATCCTACAAAATATTTCTCAAAAGTCGTACTGCGTAAACTACTATGTAGCAACGTCTTGCCAAGAGCCGCCGCTGCTGCTCAAAGGTAAGTCAGCCTGGAATGCCTCTGCACCTGTTAAGCCCAATCTTCAAGGCTCAACCACTATGTAAATGCCTGAAACAAAGCACCAGCAATTGGGTTCAGATAAAGCTCGAAGAGACTTAAGCATAAATGCATTGCAACAACTAAGGCACAAACTTATTCAGAGGCTGGGAAAAAAGAACTAATTCCAAGGCGAAAGCGATAGCAGCAATGTACACAAACAAATGCATAGTCCGGTTCTCAGGAAGTTCGTCTTATTTTTTTATAATCAACTGATTTCAATTTGTGTCATTTAACTACAGTTCGGTAGCGATCTGAACCGCATTCTTCATTATTCAGCTTAATGGATATACATCAAATTATCAGAAGATTATTAAATCAAACCAATCTAGTGTTGCGTGATGTAGAAATATTTCCATGAAAATAATTGCACGGTGACTGAAAGCGCGCTGCACACACCGTTGTCCCCGTCAACCAAGGACACCCGGTAGATGAAAATTCAAAGGGGTCACAATCAGATGCCAACTAATCTAACACACCGAGCCCTACCATTGCACACTTTCTGCAATTTCGTGGAGACAAATTCACTGGAATAAAGAGACAGGACAAACATAACCGAACCACAACCATGTATACTCGCTAGCGTCAAGTTGAAGGACACAAACACACAATAAGTGAGAAACAACTACACATCGCAATCCAGATGCAGAGAGCGAAAGCAGAGTTTGTGAGAGGGGATCGAAAAGTAAACCGACCTGTCAAACGAGTTAGTGCTTTGATGAACAGAGCTGCTGATGACACTATTTATTTTAGAGGGATAATCACATCCAGATTCGCCGTAGCCCGCCACCCTTTGGGATAGACCGGGCTCTCAGATCCAAATGGCACATGCCAGTTCATTATTTGGGAGCAGTCTGCAGGTATGCCCTCCATCTGGCTCTCATCCTCCACTAACTGCTCCACAAACGTGGTTCCCTGCAAAGTAACAAGAGGAATCTCAGCTGTTAATACCCCATGCAGAAAGGCATAGCCAATAAGATCCAAACAAAGCTTGCAAATGGGATCTCCCATTTGTTTGAATTTTGACCACCATGTTGTTAGATGGCTACATACAACTGTTTTTTTGTTCCTATTTTGCTCCATTGACAACTTTTGTTATCTTTCGAATTTCCACGTATGCGGTGTCGGTATAGCGGTTAGGACAGGACAAATGCCATTATAGTACTTGACTTGAACATGGTATGTGTAGCTCAAGAGATGCAAAGAGAAGCAAGGAGGAGCTTACCTGGAAGCCCTGTTCCACCATTTCCGGGTGCCGGATCGAGTTCCAGGCCCGATGGGACCTCAGCCTGGGATCCCAGAGCATGGTGCTGTTGAACGCGAAGCCCGACATGGCAACATGAAATCTCTGGAGCTTGCTGGCATCCCCACTTGTGTGCCACCCAACAACTTGGTTCTGCTTGCATACGGGCCCTTCCAGCACCACGTCGTGACCGCCGTCGGAGATCGTCGGAACAGGCCATGTGCCGAACCTCCTAAATCAATGACAGGCAGCAGCAAAGTCAATACCAAGTTGGAGCTTTACACATCATCCAATTTTATCCAGTGATAACCAGAGCATAAAGTTTCAGATTCATTTGCTTGCCAGAGTAGCAGATACTAACTGCTGTTCCAGGCAAGGAATGTGTGCTCGTATTAAAGCATCAATGGCAACCTGGAAGGTAAATCATGTGCACTAACGAATCTTGTAAGAAAGCAGAATTTTTCAATTCGGATAGCAACGCCATGGATGAAGTTTTGATATTTGAGCTCTAGATGCCAAATTTTGCTTTGCCATCCTAGAAAGCAAGCATACATTGGAACTCGGATCTTGATTCTTGAGACGACTAATAAAAATTCGTCAAAGACTGCACATTTCGTACGCATACACGGCTGAATCTGAAGGCGAGATGGGGGAGATGGGGCACCTGATCTGGCGGAGGCGGTCGAAGAGCGGCAGGGAGTAGACGCCCTCCTCGTCGGCGAAGTAGACGACGCCGTCGAGGCGGTGGTTCTCGACGACCTCGAGGCCGGCGTTGAGCTGGTGCGGGCGGAAGTCGACGGCGGGGGAGGCGGAGGCGGAGGCGTTGAGGCCGTCGCAGCAGCCGACGTAGCGGTGCATGACGGCGGTGCGGCGCAGCGCGAGGGCGGCCTCCGGGGTGGGCTTGCCGGCCTCGACGACGACCCAGAGCACGGGCGGGCGCACCAGGCGCAGCGTCTGGCCCATCCGGCTGAGGTAGTAGGCCTGCGACGCCCGCGCGCGCGTGGGCGTCACGACGATGAGCAGCTTGTTGGCGTCCTCCTCGCCGCCGCCGGCAGCGTCATCGGCTAGGTACTGCTGCTGCTGCTGGGTCATGGGTTGGTCCTGCTGCTGCTGCTGGAGGTGGGTGAGGTGGGGGGAGGAGGAGGAGTTGGCGGGGAGGGTGTGGTGGAGGGGGAGGTGGGAGAGGAGGTGGAGCAGGCCGATGAAGGAGCCGAGGAGGAAGAAGGCGGCGAAGCGCGGGAGCGGGCGGCGGGTGAAGAAGAGGAATGGGTGCGGGTGGCCCGGCTTTCTCGGCGAGGAGGAGGAGGAGGGCGCGGCGGCCGAGGAGGCGGAGGAGGCGTGGCGCAGCGGCGAGGAGGGCGGCGAGGCGGTGGCGAAGGGGTGGTTGTGCCGCAGCAGGTGCTGCGCCCTGGCCGGCGAGTGCGGCCGCCGGATCGACGCCATCGCCGCCTCCGAATTCCTTCCTTCCAAGACCAAGAAACCGGCTGCTCCTCGCAAGAACTTGCTGGCCTGAGGGGTCCGGGGAGAGGGAGGGCGGGGGATAAGAAAGCGGGGAGGGAGTTGGGCCGATTCCGGCCGGCGGGAGTCAAAGGGAAAGGGGGCGGGAGCGGGCGGATGGAGCAGCTGTGGGGGAGCAGGAGGGAATGGAAATGGAATGGATGGTGGCGCGAATGGCGGGGGGATGTTTGAGGAGGCGGCCAATGGAATGGAGGTTGGCGCGGTTTGGTGGAGGAAAGTCCGAGGTCGCCGTGGACCGGGAGAGGGAGAAAAGCGGGGGAGGTTAGGCGGGGGCCGAGCAGCAGGAAGGCGAGAGGAAGACGACGCGGCGAGGGATGGATTGGGAGGGAGGAAGGAGAGCTGCAGCAGCAGCTCGATATATCTACGGACGGACACAGGCTGTAAATATAACAAGCAAGTGTTAAATAATTACCCCATATATCTAGAAACGAAATTTCGTCGACCCTGAAATGCTGGGACCGTTTCTCGTTTTCTACCGGAGCTTGGCCGGCAGTAACTTTACTACCAAAACTAACTTTTTTTTCAACATGTGATGTAAATTTACAATTTCCCATTTTAGCTCTCGTTAAGTTCTTTCCTCTCCCTACCCCCTCCACAGCTAATAAGTTCGACCACGATCGACGATCCGTGGTCGAGTTGCCTCGAGCGGCCGGTGACGGACATCTACACAAGCCTCGACAAAGTCAGTGAACATGGGCTCTGCGTTTGGGGTGGTTGAAATCGAGCCACCACAACACTCACAGTGCCGCTTGAGGATCACCTTCCTGGTCGACCTGATGCGGCCGCCAACCATGTTGGTGCCTCTTGCGAAGCATGAGAGAAATGTGGGGAAAGTGAAATACACCATGCAGGATGTGGTTTATCTTGTCGGAGGTGAAACAATGGCGTGCTGCGCTATTGTAGGACATAAATAACTCTCTAGGTAGTGTGTACAGAGGAAACAGTGACCAGGAAGCACCAATGGTGAGATCATATGGTCTAGAAACTCAATTTAAATCTTGATGGGTCAAACTGATAAATGGTTCGAATTTGTGGCCGTCGAAAAGCCATGCCATCTTACATTTTGGCCCGGAGTAACATGAAACATACTTTATCATCAGAGGTTTTTCGATAAATTACTTATTAAAAGGTTTATCATCAGAGATAGGCTCCATCATACCAAAATTAATGACGTAGTTATTGTTTGCCAATTATTATACTCCAACTTTGGCACCCCGAAAAAAAGAAAAGAAAAGAAAAGACTCCAACTATGGCTCAAGCAAGTGAAGATGTGAACCTATTTATAAGTAGGATAAGATATGCAACCTCACTTATATTTCGGCTGCTTGACTATGAGTTATATGTGACGACTCCGGTTTTGGCTCTGAGTAACGGAGGGTGTGGGGCCATTTGTAAGCAAGATAAGGTATGCATGAAGAATTCTTACTTTAATTTCGTTTCTGAAAAGTAGGAGGGAATTAATCAAATCAAACAGGAAACTGTCGAATATTTTATGAATGCACGGTCATTTCTCATTTTAAATACGTCTATGTAAATTTACTTTCCCGGCAAGTATTTTTTTTGGACGGAGGAGGGAGCATGTAGTAATGTAGAGTACAGATCCGGGCAGAAAGCCATTGGTTTTTCTTTTGTACTCCCTCGGTCCCATAATATAAGAGCGTTTCTTACACTAATGTAGTGGCAAAAACGCTCTTATATTAATGGGACAGAGGGAGTAGTGTTTTCTGAAAAGAAAAAAGACGAGCCTTTAGTTCTCTGTGGCCATGAAGAAGAAGCAGGCGTTTGACTGGATCTTGACACGGTATCCGTGACGTGATCTCAGCTGTCATGTGTGCATGCCTGCCGTGTTTGGGTCAGTGTGTGTGAACGTGCAGAGAAGAGAAGAGGTAGACGGTTTAGTTCACGGTGCTACCCCATGGTCAGCCACGCACCGCACCGCCGGGCGCCGGTATGGCGTCGGCGTGTACGGCCCCGCCGACGACGTAGCTAGGCCATGCTGAATGAGGCATCAAGTAGTAGCTCATCATTTGGGTCGTACAACAAGAACAGAATCCCAATGATGCCACTGCCATACTTTCATCACACATAAGTAGTACATTGTCAGCCATGGAAGAAGAAGGAAAAAACAGCACACGAAAGGCCGGAATGCTTTTGGGGCTCAATTGACAGAGATGGATGTGTGTACCTTCCCCTTTCAGCATTTCTCCGTCTCCTTTTGGCTTTTGCCAACTCTTCTCCTTTTTGTTCCTTCATACTCCCTCCGTTTTCTTTTTAGTCTGCATATGTCAAAGTCATACTTTATTAACTTTGACTAAGTTTATAGAAAAAAATATATCAAGATTCATAATATGAAATCAATAATATTGTTAGATGCATCATGAAATTAATTTTTATACCATATAGATTTAGTAGTGTATATGTTGATATTTTTTTCCTATAAAGTTGGTCAAACTTTATAAAGTTTGACTTTGACCAAATCTTATACGCAGACTAAAAAAAACGGAGGAAGTACTACCACACAGAGCCCATCTCGACGAGTGAGTGAGTGACCCATCACCGGAAAATGCGCCAGGATTATCGAATCAGCACGAAGCAAATCTCCTGACGTAGCAAACAAGTTTTTCATTGGGAATGCAACAACAAGCGAGTGAGTGACACATTCAAGAAATCCTGAGAAGAACAGAGCTCTAGCCGAGTTCCTGCTGTTGAACCCACTCGTCCGTGTTCGGATTTTCAAGGAGAATTCCGTCGGGGTGCCACCCGCTCGCGTTTTTTCAAGGAGAATTCCAACTTTGGCTCAAGTAACCAAAGATGTGGAGCTATTTGTAACTAGGATACTCGATTTGTGACCTCATTTATATTTTGGCTGCTTGATTATTACCGATTATATGTGAAGATTCTAATTTTGGCTCGAGTAACTGAAGGCGTGGGGCCATATTTTGTAAGCAAGATAAGATATGCATGTGGAATTCTCATTTTTATTCCGTTTTGATAAGTAGGAGAGAATTAACCGAACATGAAACAATCAAATGCACGTGTGATGCAAAGGGATGTCCTTTCCTTTTCCTTTTTCATTAGCCAGAAATCTGAAATAGTTTTGCATCAATCACTTTTTATCAGGACCATCAGATCTTCATCCAATGACTCAAAACAGATCAACGCTGTTAATATTCATTCTTTTCTTCTTCCTCACGCTAGCCCCAACCTAGCATGGCCCAACAATCAGCCTCCAACCCTCTGTGATACATGGCTTGTAGGTGCCATCGCGCCCCGCCCCGCCCTCTTCTCAACCCCCCACCCCACCCCCATTTGTCGCTGTTGGCCACCACCCCGGCAATCCTTATATACCCCTCCCCATTTGCAGGAAAGCTGGCGAACCCTTGCACCCCCGTCCCTCGGTGAAGTTTCTTCCTCTCCCCCACCCGCGACGCTGCCGCTCATAGTGTCGTATCTGTCTTGGATGAGGTCCTGGCTCGGCCTCAGCGTGGCCGACGGTCGTCGCTGCCGCTCGTGGCGTCATCCCCGCCTACGGCCTCGTGCTGTGTGGAACTAACTGTCACCTGAGAAAAAAAAGATTCAAACGCCGGACAATTCTTTTGAGCCGTGCTACTAGGGATGTAGACAAGAGCTGCAAAAAAAAAAAAAAAGAGAGAGGGTAAAAATGGCCAATACGAAAGAAGAAGAAGAAGAAACCGCTCGATGGCAATTCATTCGCTCAGAAGACACCATCGTCGTTTCTCGTTTTAAACCCCTTACCTTTAGGTTGCTTTAAAAAGACGAGTCCTCCTTTCTTCAACTGGTCTGGCCATGCACAAGAAAGAAGAAGCAGGCGTTTGACTTGATCTTGACACGGCATCCGTTCCGTGACCTGATCTCAGCTGTCTGTCATGCCGTGTTTAGGTGAGTGTGGTCGGTGTGAACGTGCAGCCAAGAGGCAGACGGTCTTGCCGTACGTCCGGCGGCGGTGCTGCGCTGCGCTGGAACGAGCGAGCGTGTGGGCCCCACGATTTACTGTTATGCTACTCCATTGTCAGCCACGCACCGCCGGCCGCCGGTAGGGCGTCGGTGTGCTCTCGTCCCTTGTCCGTGTTCCGGCGTACAAAACGGTCTGCTGCACCGTCTGTGTTTGGCCACATAATATGTGGTAATGCCCCTCCGTCTCATAATATAAAAGTGTTTTTGCCATCACTTTGGCAATGCGGTGGATTACTAATGTACGCGTCCGGAAATTTTAGCTTGCCCACTAAAATAATATAGCAGTAATAAAAAAGGACGTGGCTCACGGGCGCACGGGCGCCCGATCGCATCCCTGAGCGCTCTCCCAGAAAAGAAAGGAGCCGCCCGCGCGCGCGACCAGACAGCCAGAAACGGAAAGCGCCCCCCCCCCCCGTGAAACCGACCAACCCAAGCCCGCGCGAATCACGCGCGCGCCCGGTTCACACCTGGTCCCCCCTGGCCCCCGCTTCCTCGCACCCGTCGTCCCCAGGCTTCGGTCCCCACCCCCTTCCTACACCCCCGCCCACGCTCCCCCTTGCGGACGCCTCACGCAACCCCCTCCTCTTTTTCCTTGAAGGACAAGCCCACGCACGGGTCCCCTTCTTCCTCCTTGCTCCTGCCTTTCCTCCTCTAAACAAGATCGGAACAAGATCCGCCCCATCTATGGCGTCTTGAAGAACAAAGCCGACGCAGGAACACCTCCTTCCTCCTCCTTGCTCCAAAATCAGATCTGGAGAGAAAAAAACAGACCTACCTGCCCCTAAAAAGGTAAGCACCACCTCCACCCGACTCCTCTCTCTTCCCTACTCAACCACCCCTGCTTGAACATCAACTAGTTCAGTTTTTAGTTCGTTCTTTTGATCTCGTGAAAAAAGCAACTATAGTGGGAACACCAGTACGCATCTTGAGCAACTATTATGATACAAAAAAGCAACACCAGTACAAAAATAGAGCAACTCTAGTGGGAAAGAAAATGCAGGACCATTGCGTTTGTGCAGGTGCATTGCAACACGAAACCTGCTTGGCTTTCTTTCCTATCCTATTATAAGGTGCTTGGGGTTCATGAGCAACCCTGATCAGGAAAAAAGTAACCTGACAACTCGAACAATTAACTGAAGCAACTATGTTCATTTTTGAAGCAACTCTGGTAAAAAAAGAGCTGTGCAACCGTAGCTGTTCAGAAATTCTAGAGCTGCCTCTACCAGATGTGAGAACATGTCAACTCCAGTACTAAAACACATGCAACTTCCCTGTGCATTAAAGCATGAACTATCAAGAACGTAAAAAACTCAAGTTATAGACAGAGGTAGAAAGTATTAACTTGCATGTGTTAACGCACAGCTTTTGCTATGTCAGTATGGTTCTCGCTAAAAAGAAGACACAAACGAGAAACGCACAAAACAAAGGTCGCGTCATAAAAACAGATTCGAACGATCCCACACTAAGATACTTTGCTACATTCCATATGGTCTCACTAAAAAAATAAAAAAGACATAAACTACACCAAATGATAGGCCTCCTGCTCCTGGTAAGCTATCCGTCAGGTATGACATTGGTTGTTTCTTTCCAATCATCCAAAGTTGTAATCTGCTGCTGAAAAAAAGGCACAAATGAATCAGCGCATGTCGTGTAAAAACAAATCTTTGCTGCTGTATATGTGTGTCATACTGGTAGAAACATAACACATATAAGAAAACAAAGAAGAAACATGAAACTTTTGAGGAAAAAGAAGATATGAATTGCCTCTGTTTAACTTTATAGTTGCCCAAACAAGTGTTTATAGTTGCTCCTTTATATTCTACAACTAGTTTGTTCATAAAAGGTCATGCATGCTTTTGTGGTGGGCTAACACACAATTTGTTGTAGGTTGATTGTTCATGATGATTGACCTGAATGAACCACCGCTTGACGTAGAGTCCATCAACATTTCAGTCGAGTTGGGTGCACCCTTCTTGCATGCAGGGGGTGAACAGGAACATCAACAATTGGAGGAGGAGGTTGGTGAGTCTCCTGACCCCAATGTTGGATCTAACACTACTCATGTCCCGGACAATCGTGTTGCCTCCCCCCCACCTATGGTTGCTCCTGCTAATGCTTTAGTTCATGAGGCACATGAGTTGGAAGATGAAGAAGCTGGATCACAGCCACAACAACCTTATGTTGGCATGCGCTTCGACACATTAGAGGATGCGAGGGAACACTACAATCGATATGCTTTGATGGAGGGCTTTTCAATCAAGTCAAATACGTCTTACAGGTCGGCCTACACAGGTGTGGTGGAAAAACAGCAATTCTGCTGTAACAAGTTCCGCAAACCAGTAGAGAGGGTTGGGATTCCAGATGTTCCCTCGTCGAGCAAAAACACTACATGTCCAAGCTCACCTGAACAAGATGTTGAAGATGATGTCGAGGAACACACTTTCAAGAAGAAGAGGAAACGGGAAACTGTGAAGCAAACAAAATGCCGTGCTAAGATGGTGGTGAAGCTTAAAGATGACAGATGGGAGGTTATCACTTTTATTGCAGATCATAACCATCCACTGATTGAGAAGCCATCGCTTTCGAAATACCTCCGTTCTCACCAAGGAATCCCGCTGGAACAGAAAAAACTACTGACTCACCTAAATGACTGCAACTTGACAGCATGTAGAAAACTCACATTGCGTTAAGTCTTTTTACCACAGAACTGTTACTTATTCCTGCATCAAGTACCTTGACCTGAGCCAACTATGTTCATTTTTTGTGCAACTATGGTAATTAAAAAAATCATGACCCAAAACAGAAACACCTTGGTGTTGCCTATTCCTACCTCAACTACTTGGGTTTGTTTCATATCCTAGTATAAGCTGCTTAGGATTCATGGGCAGCCCTGATCAGGGGAAAAAACTGGCAACTTGAAAAGTAAACTGAGGCAACTATGTTCATTTACCGTGCAACTCTGAAAATAAAATAAAAGACATCACCCATCAAAAAAAAAACTTGGTTGGATACAGGCTTGGTTCTTGTTCTGCTTATGCATAATTGTTACTTTATGTTATCTATAAAAAACATGTTGCTCACTGCATTGTGGTTAGTTAGTCCTGAAAAAACAAGTTTCTGTTTTTTTATGGCAGGAAAAATGATGATGTTAATGTCATCATACTACGGCTCGGAGTTGATTGTTCCGTACACAGCTAAAGCCATCCATAACCACTGTTCGAAGCTCAACGCCCCAACTAAAGACATTGACATTGAAGAAACACTAAACTACTTTTGCAAGGTGATGGAAAATGACCCAGGATTTTTCTTTAAATGCAAGACAGACGCGGAAGGCAAGACAGAAAACTTGTTTTGGGTGGATGGTGCGGCACGGAAAGCATATGCGGAGGCTTATCATGATTGCGTGTCATTTGATGCAACTTACCTCACGAACATGTATAATATGCCGTTTGCCCCCTTCATTGGAATCAACAGACATGGGCAGTCAATAATACTCGGGTGTGGATTTGTCCGGCAGGAACTAGCCTCAAGTTATGACTGGTTATTTGATGCTTTCCTAGAAGCAATGGATGGTTTGGCTCTGGACAACATCATCACGAACCAAGATGTTGCTATGGCACAATCTATCAAGAGGAAGTTCCCGGCAACAATTCACCGTTGCTGCCGTTGGCATATAATGAAGAAAGCACAAGAGAAGCTTGGCCCCGTGTTGGCTAGGAACCCGGATTTGGTAAAAGACTTCAATGAATGCATTGACTTCAGTTTCACCCCGGCTGAGTTTGAAAGGAAATGGGCTGCACTTCAATTGAAATATGAAGGTCTTATGCATGGTCACTTTGAGAAACTCTATGAAGATCGGGCTACATGGGTGCCGTGTTACTTCAAATTCAGGTTCTTCCCTTTCCTTCAGTCAACGCAACGCAGTGAAGGGTTCAATGCTGTGTTGAAGCGCTATGTGAACCCACACAAGTCAATTCTCAACTTCGTCAAGCAATATGAGAAAATTCTGGTACACATACCCGTGAGGGAGGGCGGGAACGACTACCGGACAGAACATCTAGAGGCACAAAGACGGTCGCGTTTCCCCATTGAGAGGCATGCCTACAAAGCATACACTAGGGACATCTATGTGAAGTTTAGAACTGAGTTTCAGAGGATTGGCCAGTACGATGTGCGTCCCGCTGGAATCAACTTCTATTACCTTGAGCCCAATACAGAAGAAGTCCTAGGGTATGGCTTGAGGAAGTACCTAGTCACAGTGAGATCAGAGCCAGCTATCTACGATTGCGAATGTTGCAAGTGGCATAGGGACGGCATGCTTTGTTGCCATGTCTTGAAAATCTTCACACACCTTGGCGTTAATGAGATACCTGAACACTACATCAAGCGCCGCTGGACGCAACATGCAGTACCAAGTGCACCACCGCCACCTAACGAGGGCCCTCCGCATGACTTGCCCGCTGAGTCAGAGAACCAAGTTCGGCAAGTGACTCTGACAATGGATTTTGCAAAGCTAGCCAAGAAGGCAATGACTAGTGATGAGGCAGCCGCTGCAGCTAGGAGGCACATGAAAGCAGCAGATACTGAGGTTACTAAGCTGAATAAACTGAGGAAGAAGAGGCTAAAGGCAGCCCGGGAAGCGGCTCGTGCTAGGGAAGCATCAAACCCTAATGCCCCAAGTACTTCAAACCAACCTCCTGCCCCCTGCTCCTATGGATCCACCTCGTTCAGTCACGAAAGGGCGCAGCCGTAGCAAGCGCTTCAAATCAGCCCTGGAACTACACCCTAAGAAAAAGAACAAGTGCAGCATTTGTGAATCAATCGATCACACTGCTGCGACGTGCCTAGGGAAGCTGATGTGATCGTTACTGTTGGGGAACGTAGCAATAATTCAAAATTTTCTATGTATCACCAAGATCAATCTATGGAGTCATCTAGCAACGAGAGAGAGGGGAGTGCATCTACATACCCTTGTAGATCGCGCGCAGAAGCGTTCAAGAGAACGGGGTTGATGGAGTCGTACTCGTCGTGATCCAAATCACCGATGATCATAGCGCCGAACGGACGACACCTCCGCGTTCAACACACGTACGGAGCGGGGACGTCTCCTCCTTCTTGATCCAGCAAGGGGGGAGGAGAAGTTGATGGAGATCCAACAGCACAACGGCGTGGTGGTGGAAGTAGCGGGATCCGGCAGGGCTTCGCCAAGCGCAAGCTGGGAGGAAGAGGTGTCACGGGAGGGAGGGAGGCGCCAGGGCTGGGGTGCTGCTCCCATGCGCCTCCCCACTATATATAGGGGTGGAGGGGGCTGGTTTCTTGCCCTCCAAGTCCATTGGGGCGTTGGAAAGGTGGGGGAAAGAAATCCCATCATTTCCCTTCCCCACCGATTGTTATCCCCCTTTTTTAGGGATCTTGATTGTTGGAAATATGCCCTAGAGGCAATAATAAATGGTTATTATTATATTTGTTTGTTCATGGTAATTGTCTATTGTTCATGCTATAATTGTATTGTCCGGAAATCGTAATACATGTGTGAATACATAGACCACAACGTGTCCCTAGTAAGCCTCTAGTTGACTAGCTCGTTGATCAACAGATAGTCATGGTTTCCTGACTATGGACATTGGATGTCATTGATAACGGGATCACATCATTAGGAGAATGATGTGATGGACAAGACCCAATCCTAAGCATAGCATAAAAGATCGTGTAGTTTCGTTTGCTAGAGCTTTTCCAATGTCAAGTATCTTTTCCTTAGACCATGAGATCGTGCAACTCCCGGATACCGTAGGAGTGCTTTGGGTGTGCCAAACGTCACAACGTAACTGGGTGACTATAAAGGTGCACTACGGGTATCTCCGAAAGTGTCTGTTGGGTTGGCACGGATCGAGACTGGGATTTGTCACTCCGTGTGACGGAGAGGTATCTCTGGGCCCACTCGGTAATGCATCATCATAATGAGCTCAATGTGGCTAAGGCGTTAGTCACGGGATCATGCATTGCGGTACGAGTAAAGAGACTTGCCGGTAACGAGATTGAACAAGGTATTGGGATACCGACGATCGAATCTCGGGCAAGTAACATACCGATTAACAAAGGGAATTGCACACGGGATTGATTGAATCCTCGACACCGTGGTTCATCCGATGAGATCATCGTGGAACATGTGGGAGCCAACATGGGTATCCAGATCCCGCTGTTGGTTATTGACCGGAGAGGCGTCTCGGTCATGTCTGCATGTCTCCCGAACCCGTAGGGTCTACACACTTAAGGTTCGGTGACGCTAGGGTTGTAGAGATATGTGTATGCGAAAACCCGAAAGTTGTTCGGAGTCCCGGATGAGATCCCGGACGTCACGAGGAGTTCCGGAATGGTCTGGAGGTGAAGAATTATATATAGGAAGTCAAGTTTCGGCCACCGGGAAAGTTTCGGGGGTTACCGGTATTGTACCGGGACCACCGGAAGGGTCCCGGGGGTCCACCGGGTGGGGCCACCTATCCCGGAGGGCCCCGTGGGCTGAAGTGGGAAGGGAACCAGCCCCTAGTGGGCTGGGCGCCCTCCCCATGGGCCTCCCCCCATGCGCCTAGGGTTGGAAACCCTAGGGTGGGGGGGCTTCCCACTTGCCTTGGGGGGCAAGGCACCCCCTTGGCCGCCGCCCCCACCCTAGATGGGGTTTGGCCGGCGCCCCCCCTCCCAGGGGGCCTATATAAAGGGGAGGGGGGGAGGGAGGGCAGCAACATCTTAGCCTTGGGCGCCTCCCTCCTCCCCTGCTACACCTCTCCCTCTCGCAGAAGCTCGGCAAAGCCCTGCCGAGACCTGCTACATCCACCACCACGCCGTCGTGCTGCTGGATCTCCATCAACCTCTCCTTCCCCCTTGCTGGATCAAGAAGGAGGAGACGTCGCTGCACCGTACGTGTGTTGAACGCGGAGGTGCCGTCCGTTCGGCACTCGGTCATCGGTGATTTGGATCACGGCGAGTACGACTCCGTCATCCACGTTCATTGGAACGCTTCCGCTCGCGATCTACAAGGGTATGTAGATGCACTCCTTTCCCCTCGTTGCTAGTATACTCCATAGATGCATCTTGGTGAGCGTAGGAAAATTTTAAAATTATGCTACGATTACCGACAGTGGCATCATGAGCCTGGCCTATGCGTAGTTACTATGCACGAGTAGAACACAAAGCAGTTGTGGGCGTTGAGTTTGCCAATTCTTCTTGCCGCTACTAGTCTTATCTTGTTTCGGCGGCATTGTGGGATGAAGCAGCCCGGACCGACCTTACACGTACACTTACGTGAGACAGGTTCCACCGACTGACATGCACTAGTTGCATAAGGTGGCTAGCGGGTGTCTGTCTCTCCTACTTTAGTCGGAACGGATTCGATGAAAAGGGTCCTTATGAAGGGTAAATAGAAATTGGCAAATCACGTTGTGGTCATACGTAGGTAAGAAACGTTCTTGCTAGAAACCTACAAACCACGTAAAAAAAAGCTTGCAACAACAATTAGAGGACGTCTAACTTGTTTTTGCAGCTTGTGTTATGTGATGTGATATGGCCAGAAGATGTGATGAATGATATATGTGATGTATGAGATTGATCATATTCTTGTAATAGGAATCACGACTTGCATGTCGATGAGTATGACAACCGGCAGGAGCCATAGGAGTTGTCTTTATTATTTTGTATGACCTGCGTGTCATTGAATAACGTCATGTAAATTACTTTACTTTGTTGCTAAACGCGTTAGCCATAGAAGTAGAAGTAATCGTTGGCGTGACGACTTCATGAAGACACAATGATGGAGATCATGGTGTCATGCCGGTGACGAAGATGATCATGGTGCCCCGAAGATGGAGATCAAAGGAGCATAATGATATTGGCCATATCATGTCACTATTTGATTGCATGTGATGTTTATCATGTTTTTGCATCTTATTTGCTTAGAACGACGGTAGTAAGTAAGATGATCCCTTATGATAATTTCAAGAAAAGTGTTCCCCCTAACTGTGCACCGTTGCGAAGGTTCGTTGTTTCGAAGCACCACGTGATGATCGGGTGTGATAGATTCTAACGTTCGAATACAACGGGTGTTGACGAGCCTAGCATGTACAGACATGGCCTCAGAACACACGCAATACACTTAGGTTGACTTGACGAGCCTAGCATGTACAGACATGGCCTCGGAACACGGAAGACGGAAAGGTCGAGCATGAGTCGTATAGAAGATACGATCAACATGGAGATGTTCACCGATCTTGACTAGTCCGTCTCACGTGATGATCGGACACGGCCTAGTTAAATTCGGATCATGTATCACTTAGATGACTAGAGGGATGTCTATCTGAGTGGGAGTTCATTAAATAATTTGATTATATGAACTTAATTATCATGAACTTAGTCTAAAATCTTTACACTATGTCCTGTAGATCAAATGGCCAACGTTGTCCTCAATTTCAACGCGTTCCTAGAGAAAACCAAGCTGAAAGATGATGGCAGCAACTATACGGACTGGGTCTGGAACCTGAGGATCATCCTCATAGTAGCCAAGAAAGATTATGTCCTAGAAGCACCGCTAGGTGAAGCACCAATCCCACAAAACCAAGACGTTATGAACGCTTGGCAGCATCGTGCTGATGATTACTCCCTCGTTCAGTGCGGCATGCTTTACAGCTTAGAACCGGGTCTCCAAAAGCGTTTTGAGAAACATGGAGCATATGAGATGTTCGAGGAGCTGAAATTGGTTTTCCAAGCTCATGCCCGGGTCGAGAGATATGAAGTCTCCGACAAGTTCTTTAGCTGTAAAATGGAGGAAAATAGTTCTGTAAGTGAGCACATACTCAGAATGTCTGGGTTGCACAACCGCTTGACTCAGCTGGGAGTTAATCTCCCGGATGACGCAGTCATTGACAGAATCCTTCAGTCGCTTCCACCAAGCTTCAAGAGCTTTGTGATGAACTACAATATGCAGGGGATGGAAAAGACCATTCCTGAGGTATATTCGATGCTGAAATCAGCGGAGGTGGAAATCAGAAAAGAACATCAAGTGTTGATGGTGAATAAAACCACTAAGTTCAAGAAGGGCAAGGGTAAGAAGAACTTCAAGAAGGACGGCAAGGGAGTTGCCGCGCCCGGTAAACTAGTTACCGGGAAGAAGCCAAGGAATGGACCCAAGCCCGAGACTGAGTGCTTTTATTGCAAGGGAAGTGGTCACTGGAAGCGGAACTGCCCCAAATACTTAGCGGAAAAGAAGGCCGGCAACACCAAAGGTATATGTGATATACATGTAATTGATGTGTACCTTGCCAGTACTCGTAGTAGCTCCTGGGTATTTGATACCGGTGCGGTTGCTCATATTTGTAACTCAAAACAGGAACTACGGAATAAACGGAGACTGGCGAAGGACGAGGTGACGATGCGCGTCGGGAATGGTTCCAAGGTCGATGTGATCGCCGTCGGCACGCTACCTCTGCATCTACCTACGGGATTAGTTTTAAACCTCAATAATTGTTATTTAGTGCCAGCTTTGAGCATGAACATTGTATCTGGATCTCGTTTAATTCGAGATGGCTACTCATTTAAATTCGAGAATAATGGTTGTTCTATTTATTTGAGAGATATGTTTTATGGTCATGCCCCGTTGGTCGATGGTTTATTCTTGATGAATCTCGAACGTGATGTTACACATGTTCATAGTGTGAATACCAAAAGATGCAAAGTTGATAACGATAGTCCCACATATCTGTGGCACTGCCGCCTTGGTCACATTGGTGTCAAGCGCATGAAAAAGCTCCATGCAGATGGACTTTTGGAGTCTCTTGATTACGAATCATTTGACACGTGCGAACCATGCCTCATGGGTAAGATGACCAAGACTCCGTTCTCCGGAACAATGGAGCGCCAACTTATTGGAAATCATACATACCGATGTGTGCGGTCCAATGAGTGTTGAGGCTCGCGGAGGATATCGTTATGTTCTCACTCTCACTGATGACTTAAGTAGATATGGGTATGTCTACCTAATGAAACACAAGTCTGAAACCTTTGAAAAGTTCAAGGAATTTCAGAGTGAGGTTGAGAATCAACTGTTGGAAATATGCCCTAGAGGCAATAATAAATGGTTATTATTATATTTCTTTGTACATGGTAATTGTCTATTATTCATGTTGTAATTGTATTGTCCAGAAATCGTAATACATGTGTGAATACATAGACCACAACCTGTCCCTAGTAAGCCTCTAGTTGACTAGCTCGTTGATCAACAGATAGTCATGGTTTCCTGACTATGGACATTGGATGTCATTGATAACGGGATCACGTCATTAGGAGAATGATGTGATGAACAAGACCCAATCCTAAGCATAGCATAAAAGATCGTGTAGTTTCGTTTGCTAGAGCTTTTCCAATGTCAAGTATCTTTTCCTTAGACCATGAGATCGTGCAACTCCCGGATACCGTAGGAGTGCTTTGGGTGTGCCAAACGTCACAATGTAACTGGGTGACTATAAAGGTGCATTACGGGTATCTCCGAAAGTGTCTGTTGGGTTGGCACGGATCGAGACTGGGATTTGTCACTCCGTGTGACGGAGAGGTATCTCTGGGCCCACTCGGTAATGCATCATCATAATGAGCTCAATGTGACTAAGGCGTTAGTCACGGGATCATGCATTGAGGTACGAGTAAAGAGACTTGCCGGTAACGAGATTGAACAAGGTATTGGGATACCGACGATCGAATCTCGGGCAAGTAACATATCGATTGACAAAGGGAATTGCATACGGATTGATTGAATCCTTGACACCGTGGTTCATCCGATGAGATCATCGTGGAACATGTGGGAGCCAACATGGGTATCCAGATCCCGCTGTTGGTTATTGACCGGAGAGGCGTCTCGGTCATGTCTGCATGTCTCCCGAACCCGTAGGGTCTACACACTTAAGGTCCGGTGACGCTAGGGTTGTAGAGATATATGTATGCGGAAACCCGAAAGTTGTTCGGAGTCCCGGATGAGATCCCGGACGTCACGAGAGGTTCCGGAATGGTCCGGAGGTGAAGAATTATATATAGGAAGTCAAGTTTCGGCCACCGGGAAAGTTTCGGGGGTTACCGGTATTGTACCGGGACCACCGGAAGGGTCCCGGGGGTCCACCGGGTGGGGCCACCTATCCCGGAGGGCCCCGTGGGCTGAAAGTGGAAGGGAACCAGCCCTTAGTGGGCTGGGGCGCCCCCCTTGGGCCTCCCCCCATGCGCCTAGGGTTGGGAACCCTAGGGGGGGGGGAGCTTCCCCCTTGCCTTGGGGGGCAAGGCACCCCTTCCCCCCCACTTGGCCGCCGCCCCCCTTGGAGATCTGATCTCCCAAGGGCTGGCGCCCCCCAGGGGTCCTATAAATAGTGGGGGGGGGAGGGAGGGCAGCAAACTACAGCCTTGGGCGCCTCCCTCCTCCCCTGCAACACCTCTCTCTCTCTCTCGCAGAAGCTTGGCGAAGCCCTGCCGCAGACCCGCTACATCCACCACCACGCCATCGTGCTGTTGGATCTCCATCAACCTCTCCTCCCCCGTTGCTGGATCAAGAAGGAGGAGACGTCGCTGCACCGTACGTGTGTTGAACGCGGAGGTGCCGTCCGTTCGGCACTCGGTCATCGGTGATTTGGATCACGGCGAGTACGACTCCGTCATCCACGTTCATCGGAACGCTTCCGCTAGCGATCTACAAGGGTATGTAGATGCACTCCTTTCCCCTCGTTGCTAGTAGACTCCATAGATGCATCGTGGTGAGCGTAGGAAAATTTTAAATTATGCTACGATTCCCAACATCAACGTGACAGAAAAATAAAGCTCTTACAATCAGATCGTGGAGGAGAATGTTTGAGTCACGAATTTGGTGCACACTTAAGGAAATGTGGAATCGTTTCACAACTCAAGCCGCCTGGAACACCTCAGCGGAATGGTGTGTCCGAACGTCGTAATCGCACTCTATTGGATATGGTGCGATCTATGATGTCTCTTACCGATTTACCGCTCTCATTTTGGGGCTATGCTTTAGAGACTGCCGCATTCACTTTAAATAGGGCTCCGTCAAAATCCGTTGAGACGACACCGTATGAATTATGGTTTGGGAAGAAACCTAAGCTGTCGTTTCTAAAAGTTTGGGGATGCGACGCTTATGTCAAGAAGCTTCAACCTGAAAAGCTCGAACCCAAGTCGGAGAAATGCGTCTTCATAGGATACCCTAAGGAAACCATTGGGTATACCTTCTACCTCAGATCCGAAGGCAAGATCTTCGTTGCCAAGAACGGGTCCTTTCTGGAGAAGGAGTTTCTCTCGAAAGAATTGAGTGGGAGGAAAGTGGAACTTGATGAGGTGATAGTCACCCCTTCCGTACCGGAAAGTAGCGCAGCGCGGGAAAATGTTCATGTGGTGCCTACACCGACTGGGGAGGAAGTTAATGATGATGATCATGAAGCTTCGGATCACGTTACTGAACTTCGTAGGTCCACAAGGACACGTTCCGCACCAGAGTGGTACGGCAACCCTGTCCTGGAAATCATGTTGTTAGACAACGGTGAACCTTAGAACTATGAAGAAGCGATGGCGGGCCCGGATTCCGACAAATGGCTAGAAGCCATGAAATCCGAGATAGGATCCATGTATGAAAACGAAGTATGGACTTTGGCTGACTTGCCTGATGATCGGCGAGCCATAGAAAACAAATGGATCTTTAAGAAGAAGACGGACGCGGATGGTAATGTGACCATCTACAAAGCTCGACTTGTCGCTAAGGGTTATCGACAAGTTCAAGGGGTTGACTACGATGAGACTTTCTCACCCGTAGCGAAGCTGAAGTCCGTCCGAATCATGTTAGCAATTGCCGCATACTATGATTATGAGATATGGCAGATGGACGTCAAAACGGCATTCCTTAATGGCTTCCTTAAGGAAGAGTTGTATATGATGCAGCCGGAAGGTTTTGTCGATCCTAAGAATGCTAACAAAGTATGCAAGCTCCAGCGCTCAATATATGGGCTGGTGCAAGCATCTCGGAGTTGGAACATTCGCTTTGATGAGATGATCAAAGCGTTTGGATTTACACAGACTTATGGAGAAGCCTGTGTTTACAAGAAAGTGAGTGGGAGCTCTGTAGCATTTCTCATATTATATGTGGATGACATACTATTGATGGGAAATGATATAGAATTCTTGGAAAGTATAAAGGCCTATTTGAATAAGTGTTTTTCAATGAAGGACCTTGGAGAAGCTGCTTATATATTAGGCATCAAGAGCTATAGAGATAGATCAAGACGCCTCATTGGTCTTTCACAGAGTACATACCTTGACAAGATATTGAAGAAGTTCAATATGGATCAGTCCAAGAAGGGGTTCTTGCCTGTATTGCAAGGTGTGCAATTGAGCACGGCTCAATGCCCGACCACGGCAGAAGATAGAGAAAGATGAGTGTCATCCCCTATGCCTCGGCCATAGGGTCTATTATGTATGCCATGCTGTGTACCAGACCTGATGTAAACCTTGCCGTAAGTTTGGTAGGAAGGTACCAAAGTAATCCCGGCATGGAACACTGGACAGCGGTCAAGAATATCCTAAAGTACCTGAAAAGGACTAAGGATATGTTTCTCATTTATGGAGGTGACGAAGAGCTCGTCGTAAAGGGTTACGTCGACGCTAGCTTCGACACAGATCTGGATGACTCGAAGTCACAAACCGGATACGTGTATATTTTGAATGGAGGAGCAGTAAGCTGGTGCAGTTGCAAGCAAAGCGTCGTGGCGGGATCTACATGTGAAGCGGAGTATATGGCGGCCTCGGAGGCAGCGCAGGAAGCAGTCTGGATGAAGGAGTTCATTACCGACCTAGGGGTGATTCCCAATGCGTTGGGCCCGATGACTCTCTTCTGTGACAACACTGGAGCTATTGCCCTTGTGAAGGAGCCGAGGTTTCACAGGAAGACCAGGCATATCAAGCGTCGCTTCAACTCCATTCGTGAAAGTGTTCAAAATGGAGACATAGATATTTGTAAAGTACATACGGACCTGAATGTAGCAGATCCGTTGACTAAACCTCTCCCTAGAGCAAAACATGATCAACACCAGGACGCAATGGGTGTTCGATTCATCACAATGTAATTAGATTATTGACTCTAGTGCAAGTGGGAGACTGTTGGAAATATGCCCTAGAGGCAATAATAAATGGTTATTATTATATTTCTTTGTTCATGGTAATTGTCTATTGTTCATGCTATAATTGTATTGTCCAGAAATCGTAATACATGTGTGAATACATAGACCACAACGTGTCCCTAGTAAGCCTCTATTTGACTAGCTCGTTGATCAACAGATAGTCATGGTTTCCTAACTATGGACATTGGATGTCATTGATAACGGGATCACATCATTAGGAGAATGATGTGATGGACAAGACCCAATCCTAAGCATAGCATAAAAGATCGTGTAGTTTCGTTTGCTAGAGCTTTTCCAATGTCAAGTATCTTTTCCTTAGACCATGAGATCGTGCAACTCCCGGATACCGTAGGAGTGCTTTGGGTGTGCCAAACGTCACAACGTAACTGGGTGACTATAAAGGTGCACTACGGGTATCTTCGAAAGTGTCTGTTGGGTTGGCACGGATCGAGACTGGGATTTGTCACTCCGTGTGACGGAGAGGTATCTCTGGGCCCACTCGGTAATGCATCATCATAATGAGCTCAATGTGGCTAAGGCGTTAGTCACGGGATCATGCATTGCGGTACGAGTAAAGAGACTTGCCGGTAACGAGATTGAACAAGGTATTGGGATACCGACGATCGAATCTCGGGCAAGTAACATACCGATTGACAAAGGGAATTGCATACGGGATTGATTGAATCCTCGATACCGTGGTTCATCCGATGAGATCATCATGGAACATGTGGGAGCCAACATGGGTATCCAGATCCCGCTGTTGGTTATTGACCAGAGAGGCGTCTCGGTCATGTCTGCATGTCTCCCGAACCCGTAGGGTCTACACACTTAAGGTTCGGTGACGCTAGGGTTGTAGAGATATGTGTATGCGAAAACCCGAAAGTTGTTCGGAGTCCCGGATGAGATCCCGGACGTCACGAGGAGTTCCGGAATGGTCCGGAGGTGAAGAATTATATATAGGAAGTCAAGTTTCGGCCACCGGGAAAGTTTCGGGGGTTACCGGTATTGTACCGGGACCAACGGAAGGGTCCCGGGGGTCCACCGGTGGGGCCACCTATCCCGGAGGGCCCCGTGGGCTGAAGTGGGAAGGGAACCAGCCCCTAGTGGGCTGGGCGCCCCCCCATGGGCCTCCCCCCATGCGCCTAGGGTTGGAAACCCTAGGGTGGGGGGGCTTCCCACTTGCCTTGGGGGGCAAGGCACCCCCTTGGCCGCCGCCCCCACCCTAGATGGGGTTTGGCCGGCGCCCCCCCTCCCAGGGGGCCTATATAAAGGGGGGGGGAGGGAGGGCAGCAACATCTTAGCCTTGGGCGCCTCCCTCCTCCCCTGCTACACCTCTCCCTCTCGCAGAAGCTCGGCAAAGCCCTGCCGAGACCCGCTACATCCACCACCACGCCGTCGTGCTGCTGGATCTCCATCAACCTCTCATTCCCCCTTGCTGGATCAAGAAGGAGGAGACGTCGCTGCGCCGTACGTGTGTTGAACGCGGAGGTGCCGTCCGTTCGGCACTCGGTCATCGGTGATTTGGATCACGGCGAGTACGACTCCGTCATCCACGTTCATTGGAACGCTTCCACTCGCGATCTACAAGGGTATGTAGATGCACTCCTTTCCCCTCGTTGCTAGTATACTCCATAGATGCATCTTGGTGAGCGTAGGAAAATTTTAAAATTATGCTACGATTCCCAACATTGATCTTATCCCTTCGGGATATGATCTTATTCCTTCTAAGGTGGGATCTTGGTGCGCCTTGACCAGGGGTGTGGGGCCTTGCCCCCACTACCCACGTTCATGTGGGTCCCCCCATGCAAGTGGGCCCCACTTCGGAACCTTCTGGAACCTTCCCGGTACAATACCGAAAAATCCCGAACATTTTCCGGTGGCCAAAATAGGACTTCCCATATATAAATCTTTACCTCCGGACCATTCCGGAACTCCTCGTGACGTCCGGGATCTCATCCGGGACTCCGAACAACTTTCGGTTAACCGCATACTAATATCTCTACAACTCTAGCGTCACCGAACCTTAAGTGTGTAGACCCTATGGGTTCGGGAGACATGCAGACATGACCGAGACGACTCTCCGGTCAATAACCAACAGCGGGATCTGGATACCCATGTTGGCTCCCACATGTTCCACGATGATCTCATCGGATGAACCACGATGTCGAGGATTCAATCAATCCCGTATACAATTCCTTTGTCAATCGGTACGTTACTTGCCCGAGATTCGATCGTCGGTATCCCAATACCTTGTTCAATCTCGTTACCGGCAAGTCACTTTACTCGTACCGTAACGCATGATCCCGTGGCTAACTCCTTAGTCACATTGAGCTCATTATGATGATGCATTACCGAGTGGGCCCAGAGATACCTCTCCGTCATACGGAGTGACAAATCCCAGTCTCTATTCGTGCCAACCCAACAGACACTTTCGGAGATACCTGTAGTGCACCTTTATAGCCACCCAGTTACGTTGTGACGTTTGGTACACCCAAAGCATTCCTACGGTATCCGGGAGTTGCACAATCTCATGGTCTAAGGAAATGATATTGACATTAGAAAAGCTCTAGCAAACGAACTACACGATCTTGTGCTATGCTTAGGATTGGATCTTGTCCATCACATCATTCTCCTAATGATGTGATCCCGTTATCAATGACATCCAATGTCCATGGTTAGGAAACCATAACCATCTATTGATCAACGAGCTAGTCAACTAGAGGCTTACTAGGGACATGTTGTGGTCTATGTATTCACACATGTATTACGGTTTCCAGTTAATACAATTATAGCATGAACAACAGACAATTATCATGAACAAGGAAATACAATAATAACCATTTTATTATTGCCTCTAGAGCATATTTCCAACAGTCTCCCACTTGCACTAGAGTCAATAATCTAGTTCACATCACCATGTGATTAACACTCAAAGTTCACATCGCCATGTGACTAATACCCAAGAGTTTACTAGAGTCAATAATCTAGTTCACATCACCATGTGATTAACACTCAATGAGTTCTAGGGTTTGATCATGTTATGCTTACGAGAGAGGTTTTAGTCAACGGGTCTGCAACATTCAGATCCGTGTGTGCTTTACAAATCTCTATGTCATCTTGTAGATGCAGCTACCACGCGCTACTTGGAGCTATTCCAAATAACTGCTCTACTATACAAATTCGGTTCACTACTCAGAGTCATCCGGATTAGTGTCAAAGTTTGCATCGACGTAACCCTTTACGACGAACCCCCTTTCCACCTCCATAATCGAGAAAATTCCTTAGTCCACTAGATACTAAGGATAAGTTCGACCGCTGTCATGTGATCCCTTCCTGGATCACTATTGTACCCCTTGACTAACTCATGGCAAGGCACACTTCAGGTGCGGTACACAACATAACATATTGTAGAGCCTACGTCTAAAGCATAGGGGACGACCTTTGTCCTTTCTCTTTCTTCTGCCGTGGTCAGGTCTTGAGTCTTACTCAATACTCACAACTTGTAACACAGCCAAGACCTCCTTCTTTGCTGATCTATTTTGAACTCCTTCAAAATCTTGTCACGGTATGTATTCATTTGAAAGTACTATTAAGCATTTTTGATCTATCCTTATAGATCTTGATGCTCAATGTTCAAGTAGCTTAATCCAGGTTTTCCTTTAAAAACACTTTTCAAATAACCCTGGATGCTTTCCAGAAATTCTACATCATTTCTGATCAACTATATGTTAACAACATATACTCATCAAAAATTCTATAGTGCTCCCACTCACTTCTTTGGAAATACAAGTTTCTCATGAACTTTGTATAAACCCAAAATCTTTGATCATCTCATCAAAGCGTTCATTCAAACTCCGAGATGCTTACTCCAATCCTTAGAAGGATTGCTGGAGCTTTGCATACTTGTTAGCATCTTTCAGGATTGACAAAACCTTCTGGTTGTATCACATACAACCTTTCCTCAAGAAAATCGTCGAGGAAACAATGTTTTGACATCCTATCTGCAAGATTTCATAAATAATGCAGTAATTCTAAAAGACTCTTAGCATCGCTACGAGTGAGAAAGTCTCATCGCAGTCAACTCCTTGAACTTGCCGTAAAACATCTTAACGACAAGTCGAGCTTTCTTAATGGTGACACTTACCATCATTGTTTCTCTTCCCTTTAAAATCCATCTGTACCCAACAGCCTTACGACCATCAAGTAGTTCTTTCAAAGTCTATACTTTGTTTTCATACATGGATCCTCTCGGATTTTATGGCCTCGAGCCATTCGTCGGAATCCGGGCCCACCATCGCTTCTCCATAGCTCGTAGGTTCATTGTTGTCTAGCAACATGACTTCCAAGACAGGATTACGTACCACTCTGAAGTAGTACGCATCCTTGTCGTCCTATGAGGTTTGGTAGTGACTTGATCTGAAGTTTCATGATCACTATCATAAGCTTCCACTTCAATTGGTGTAGGTGCCACAGGAACAACTTCCTGTGCCCTGCTACACATTAGTTGAAGTGACGGTTCAATGACCTCATCAAGTCTCCACCATCCTCCCACTCAATTCTTTCGAGAGAAACTTTTCCTCGAGAAAGGACCTGTTTCTAGAAACAATCACTTTTGCTTCCAGATCTGAAATAGGAGGTATACCCAACTGTTTTGAGTATTCTATGAAGATGCATTTATCCGCTTTGGGTTCGAGCTTATCAGCCTGAAACTTTTTCACATAAGCGTCGCAGCCCCAAACTTTTAAGAAACAACAACTTAGGTTTCTCTAAACCATAGTTCATACGGTGTCGTCTCAATGGAATTGCGTGGTGCCCTATTTAAAGTGAATGCGGTTGTCTCTAATGCCTAACCCATAAACGATAGTTGTAATTCGATAAGAGACATCATGGTATGCACCATATCCAATAGGGTGCAGTTATGATGTTCGGACACACCATCACAATATGGTGTTCCAGGCGGTATTAGTCGTGAAACAATTTCCACAATTTCTTAATTGTGTGCCAAACTCGTAACTCATATATTCATCTCTATGATCATATCACAGACATTTTATCCTCTTGTCATGACGATCTTCAACTTCACTCTGAAATTACTTGAACCTTTCAATAATTCAGACTTGTGTTTCATCAAGTAAATCTACTCAAATCATCTGTGAAGTAAGAAGATAACGATATCCACTGCGTGCGTCAGCACTCATTGGACTGCACACATCAAATGTATTACTTCCAACAAGTTGCTCTCTTGTTCCATCTTATTGAAAACGAGGCCTTTCAGTCATCTTGCCCATGTGGTATGATTTGCATGTCTCAAGTGATTCAAAATCAAGTGAGTCCAAATGATCCATCTGTATGGACTTTCTTCATGCATATATACAAATAGACATGGTTCGCATGTCTCAATCTTTTCAAAAACGAGTGAGTCCAAAGATCCATCAACATGGAGCTTCTTCATGCGTTTTATACCAATATGACTCAAGTGGCAGTGCCACAAGTATGTGGTACTATCATTACTATCTTATATCTTTTGGCATGAATATGTGTATCACTACGATCGAGATTCAATAAACCATTCATTTTAGGTGCAAGACCATTGAAGGTATTATTCAAATAGACAGAGTAACCATTATTCTCCTTTAATGAATAACCGTATTGCGATAAACATAATCCAATCATGTCTATGCTCAACGCAAACACCAAATAATAATTATTCAGGTTTAACCCCAATCTCGATGGTAGAGGGAGCATGCGATGCTTGATCACATCAACCTTGGAAAAACTTCCAACACATATCGTCATCTCACCTTTAGCTAGTCTCCGTTTATTCCGCAGCTTTTATTTCGAGTTACTAACACTTAGCAACCGAACCGGTATCTAATACCCTGGTGCTACTAGGAGTACTAGTAAAGTACACATAATATAATGTATATCCAATATACTTCTGTCGACCTTGCCAGCCTTCTCATCTACGAAGTATCTAGGGTAGTTCTGCTTCAGTGACCGTTCCCCTCATTTCAGAAGCACTTAGTCTCGGGTTTGGGTTCAACCTTGGGTTTCTTCACTAGAGCAGCAACTGATTTGCCATTTCATGAAGTATCCCTTCTTGCCCTTGCCCTTCTAGAAACTAGTGGTTTTACTAACCATCAACAATTGATGCTCCTTCTTGATTTCTACTTTCGCGGTGTCGAACATCGCGAGTTGCTCAAGGATCATCATGTCTATCCCTGATATGTTATAGTTCATCACGAAGCTCTAATAGCTTGGTGGCAGTGACTATGGAGAACCATCACTATCTCATCTGGAAGATTAACTCCCATTCGATTCAAGTGATTGTAGTACTCAGACAATCTGAGCACATGCTCAACGATTGAGCTTTTCTCCCTTAGTTTGCAGGCTTAAGAAACTTGTCAGAGGTCTCATACCTCTTGACGTGGGCATTAGTCTGAAATCCCAATTTCAGTCTTTGGAACATCTCATATGTTCTGCGACGTTTCAAAACCGTCTTTGGTGCCACAATTTTAAACCGTTAGCATCACACACTGAACTATCACGTAGTCATCAAAACGTGTATGTCAGATGTTTCGTAACATCTACAGACGACGCTCGAGGTTCAGCACACCGAGCGGTGCATTAAGGACATAAGCCTTCTGCGCAGCAATGAGGACAATCCTCAGTTTACGGACCCAGTCCGCATAATTGCTACTATCAACTTTCAACTAAATTTTCTCTAGGAACATATCTTAGTAGAACTAAAGCGTAAGCTACGACATTATTTGCAAAGACCTTTTGACTATGTTCATGATAATTAAGTTCATCTGATTATTTAATGAACTCCCACTTAGATAGACATCCCTCTAGTCATCTAAGTGATACATGATCCGAATCGACTAGGCCGTGTCCGATCATCACGTGAGACGGACTAGTCATCATCGGTGAACATCTCCATGTTCATCGTATCTACTATACGACTCATGTTCGACCTTTCGGTCTCTTGTGTTCCGAGGCCATGTCTGTACATTCTAGGCTCGTCAACGCCCGTTGTATGCGAACGTTAGAATCTATCACACCCGATCATCACGTGGTGCTTTGAAACAACGAACCTTCGCAACGGTGCACAGTTAGGGGGAACACATCTCTTGAAATTTTAGTGAGGGATCATCTTATTTATGCTACCGTCGTTCTAAGCAAATAAGATGTAAACATGACAAACATCACATGCAAATCATAACGTGACATGATATGGCCAATATCATCTTGCGCCTTTGATCTCCATCTTCGAGGCGCGGCATGATCACCTTCGTGTTGGCTGTTGGGGAACGTAGCAGAAATTCAAAATTTTCTACGCATCACCAAGATCAATCTATGGAGTAATCTAGCACCGAAGGGAAGGGGAGTGCATCTACATACCATTGTAGATCGCGATGCGGAAGCGTTGCAAGAACGCGGATGAAGGAGTCGTACTCGTAGCAATTCAGATCGCGGTTGATTCCGATCTAAGCGCCGAACCACGGCGCCTCCGCATTCAACACACGTGCAGCCCGGTGACGTCTCCCACGCCTTGATCCAGCAAGGAGAGAGGGAGAGGTTGGGGAATACTCCGTCCAGCAGCAGCACGACGGTGTGGTGGTGGTGGAGGAGCGCGGTACTCCAGCAGGGCTTCGCCAAGCACTACGAGAGTCGAGGAGGGAGGGAGGTAGGGCTGCGCCAAGAGGGAGAGCAAATCATGTGTTGGGCAGCCCCCATACCTCAAGTATATATAGGGGAAGAGGAGGGGCTGCGCCCCCACCTAGGGTTCCCTCCCCAGGGGTGGCGGCAGCCCCCAGATCCCATCTGGGTGGCGGCCAAGGGGGAGAGAGGGGGGCGCACCTAGGGTGGGCCTTAGGGCCCATCTGCTCCTAGGGTTTGCCCCCTCTCCTCTTGAGGGCGCCTTGGGCCTTGGTGGGAGGCGCCCCAGCCCACCTAGGGGCTGGTCCCTTCCCACTATTGGCCCACGTAGGCCTCTGGGGCTGGTGGCCCCACCTGGTGGACCCCCGGGACCCTCCCGTGGTCCCGGTACGTTACCGATAGCACCCGAAACTTTTCCGGTGACCAAAACAGGACTTCCCATATATAAATCTTTACCTCCAGACCATTCTGGAACTCCTCGTGACGTCCGGGATCTCATCCGAGACTCCGAACAACATTCGGTAACCACGTATATCTATTCCCTATAACCCTAGCGTCATCGAACCTTAAGTGTGTAGACCCTATGGGTTCGGGAACCATGCAGACATGACCGAGACGTTCTCCGGTCAATAACCAACAGCGGGATTTGGATACCCATGTTGGCTCCCACATGTTCCACGATGATCTCATCGGATGAACCACGATGTCGGGGATTCAATCAATCCCGTATACAATTCCCTTTGTCTACCGGTATGCTACTTGCCCGAGATTCGATCGTCGGTATCCCGATACCTTGTTCAATCTCGTTACCGGCAAGTCTCTTTACTCGTTCCGTAACACATCATCCCGTGATCAACTCCTTGGTCACATTGTGCACATTATGATGATGTCCTACCGAGTGGGCCCAGAGATACCTCTCCGTTTACGTGGAGTGACAAATCCCAGTCTCGATTCGTGCCAAACCAACAGACACTTTCGGATATACCTGTAGTGCACCTTTATAGCCACCCAGTTACGTTGTGTCGTTTGGTACACCCAAAGCATTCCTACGGTATCCGGGAGTTGCACAATCTCATGGTCTAAGGAAATGATACTTGACATTAGAAAAGCTCTTAGCAAACGAACTACACGATCTTGTGCTAGGCTTAGGATTGGGTCTTGTCCATCTCATCATTCTCCTAATGATGTGATCCCGTTATCAACGACATCCAATGTCCATGGTTAGGAAACCGTAACCATCTATTGATCAACGAGCTAGTCAACTAGAGGCTTACTAGGGACATGGTGTTGTCTATGTATCCACACATGTATCTGAGTTTCCTATCAATACAATTTTAGCATGGATAATAAACGATTATCATGAACAAGGAAATATAATAATAACCAATATATTATTGCCTCTAGGGCATATTTCTAACAGCCTCCCACTTGCACTAGAGTCAATAATCTAGTTCACATCTCCATGTGATTAATACCCAAGAGTTTACTAGAGTCAATAATCTAGTTCACATCACCATGTGAATGTAATGAATCCAACACCCATGGGGTTTGTTCATATCTTGCTTGTGAGAGAGGTTATTAGTCAACGGGTCTGAACCTTTCAGATCCGTGTGTGCTTTACGAATATCTATGTCATCTTGTAGACGCAGCTACCACGCGCTACTTGGAGCTATTCCAAATAACTGCTCTACTATACGAATCCGGTTTACTACTCAGAGTCATCCGGATTAGTGTCAAAGTTCGCATCGACGTAACCCTTTACGACGAACTCCTTTTCACCTCCATAATCGAGAAAATTCCTTAGTCCACTAGATACTAAGGATAAGTTCGACCGCTGTCATGTGATCCATTCCCGGATCACTATTGTACCCCTTGACCAACTCATGGCAAGGCACACTTCAGGTGCGGTACACAACATAGCATATTGTAGAGCCTACGTCTAAAGCATAGGGGACGACCTTCGTCCTTTCTCTCTCTTCTGCTGTGGTCAGGTCTTGAGTCTTACTCAATACTCACACCTTGTAACATAGCCAAGAACTCCTTCTTTGCTGATCTATTTTGAACTCCTTCAAAAACTTGTCACGGTATGTATTCATTTGAAAGTACTATTAAGCGTTTTTTGATCTATCCTTATAGATCTTGATGCTCAATGTTCAAGTAGCTTAATACAGGTTTTCCATTGAAAAACACCTTTCAAATAACCCTGTATGCTTTCCAGAAATTCTACATCATTTCTGATCAACAATATGTCAACAACATATACTCATCAGAAATTCTATAGTGCTCCCACTCACTTCTTTGGAAATACAAGTTTCTCATAAACTCTGTATAAACCCAAAATCTTTGATCATCTCATCAAAGCGTACATTCCAACTCCGAGATGCTTACTCCAATCCTTAGAAGGATTGCTGGAGCTTTGCATACTTGTTAGCATCTTTCAGGATTGACAAAAACCTTCTGGTTGTATCACATACAACCTTTCCTCAAGAAAATCGTCGAGGAAACAATGTTTTGATATCCTATCTGCAAAATTTCATAAATAATGCAGTAACTGCTAATACAATTCCAACAGACTCTTAGCATCGCTACGAGTGAGAAAAATCTCATCGTAGTCAACTCCTTGAACTTGTCGGAAAACATCTTAACGACAAGTCGAGCTTTCTTAATGGTGACACTTACCATCATTGTCTGTCTTCCTTTTAAAATCCATCTGCACCCAACAGCCTTATGACTATCAAGTTTTTCTTCCAAAGTCTATACTTTGCTTTTATACATGGATCCTCTCTCGGATTTCATGGCCTCGAGCCATTCTTCGGAATCCGGGCCTACCATCGCTTCTCCATAGCTCGTAGGTTCATTGTTGTCTAGCAACATTACTTCCAAGGCAGGATCACGTACTACTCTGAAGTAGTATGCATCCTCGTCGTCCTACGAGGTTTGGTAGTGACTTGATCCGAAGTTTCATGATCACTATCATGAGCTTCCACTTCAATTGGTGTAGGTGCCACAGGAACAACTTCCTGTGCCCTGCTACACACTAGTTGAAGTGACGGTTCAATAACCTCATCAAGTCTCTACCATCCTCCCACTCAATTCTTTCGAGAGAAACTTTTCCTCGAGAAAGGACCCGTTTCTAGAAGCAATTACTTTTGCTTCCAGATCTGAAATAGGAGGTATACCCAACTGTTTTGGGTATTCTATGAAGATGCATTTATCCGCTTTGGGTTCGAGCTTATCAGCCTGAAACTTTTTCACATAAGCATCGCAGCCCCAAACTTTTAAGAAACGACAACTTAGGTTTCTCTAAACGGTGTCGTCTCAACGGAATTGCGTGGTGCCCTATTTAAAGTGAATGTGGTTGTTTCTAATGCCTAACCCATAAACGATAGTTGTAATTCGATAAGAGACATCATGATATGCACCATATCCAATAGGGTACAGTTATGATGTTCGGACAAACCATCACACTGTGGTGTTCCAGGCGGTATTAATTGTGCAACACTTTCCACAATGTCTTAATTGTGTGCCAAACTCGTAACTCAGATATCTCTATGATCATATCATAGACATTTTATCCTCTTGTCACGACGATCTTCAACTTCACTCTGAAATTACTTGAACCTTTCAATAATTCAGACTTGTGTTTCATCAAGTAAATATTCTCTGCATCTACTCAAATCATCTGTGAAGTAAGAACATATCGATATCCACTGCGTGCCTCAGCACTCATTGGACTGCACACATCAAATGTATTACTTCCAACAAGTTGCTCTCTTGTTCCATCTTACTGGAAACGAGGCCTTTCAGTCATCTTGCCCATGTGGTATGATTTGCATGTCTCAAGTGATTCAAAATCAAGTGAGTCCAAACGATCCATCTGCATGGAGTTTCTTCATGCATATATACCAATAGACATGGTTCGCATGTCTCAATCCTTTCAAAAACGAGTGAGTCCAAAGATCCATCTACATGGAGCTTCTTCATGCGTTCTATACCAATATGACTCAAATGGCAGTGCCACAAGTATGTGGTACTATCATTACTATTTTATATATTTTGGCACGAACATGTGTATCACTGCGATCGAGATTCATTTTAGGTGCAAGACCATTGAAGGTATTATTCAAATAAACAGAGTAACCATTATTCTCCTTAAATGAATAACCGCATTGCGATAAACATAATCCAATCATGTTTATGCTCAACGAAACACCAAATAACAATTATTTAGGTTTAATACCAATCTCGATGGTAGAGGGAGCATGCGATGCTTGATCACATCAACCTTGGAAATACTTCCAACACATATCGTCATCTCACCTTTAGCTAGTCTCCGTTTATTCCGCAGCTTTTATTTCGAGTTACTAACACTTAGCAACCGAACCGGTATCTAATACCCTGGTGCTGCTAGGAGTACTAGTAAAGTACACATTCATATAATGTATATCCAATATACTTCTGTCGACCTTGCCTGCCTTCTCATCTACCAAGTATCTAGGGTAGTTCTGCTTCAGTGACCGTTCCCCTCATTACAGAAGCACTTAGTCTCGGGTTTGGGTTCAACCTTGGGATTCTTCACTAGAGCAGCAAATGATTTGCTGTTTCATGAAGTATCCCTTTTGCCCTTGCCCTTCTAGAAACTAGTGGTTTTACTAACCATCAACAATTGATGCTCCTTCTTGATTTCTACTTTCGCGGTGTCAAACATCGCGAGTTGCTCAAGGATCATCATCTATCCCTGATATGTTATAGTTCATCACGAAGCTCTAATAGCTTGGTGGCAGTGAATATGGAGAACCATCACTATCTCATCTGGAAGATTAACTCCCAGTCGATTCAAGTGATTGTAGTACTCAGACAATCTGAGCACATGCTCAACGATTGAGCTTTTCTCCCTTAGTGTGCAGGCTTAAGAAACTTGTCAGAGGTCTCATACCTCTTGACGTGGGCATTAGTCTGAAATCTCAATTTCAGTCTTTGGAACATCTCATATGTTCTGCGACGTTTCAGAAACGTCTTTGTCGCCACAATTTTAAACCGTTAGCATCACACACTGAACTATCACGTAGTCATCAAAACGTGTATGTCAGATGTTTCGCAACATCTACAGACGACGCTGAGGTTCAGCACACCGAGCGGTGCATTAAGGACATAAGCCTTCTGTGCAGCAATGAGGACAATCCTCAGTTTACGGACCCAGTCCGCATAATTGCTACTACCAACTTTCAACTAAATTTTCTCTAGGAACATATATTTAAATAGTAGAGATAAAGCGTAAGCGATGACATAATTTGCAAAGACCTTTTGACTATGTTCATGATAATTAAGTTCATCTGATTATTTAATGAACTCCCACTTAGATAGACACCCATCTAGTCATCTAAGTGATACATGATCCGAGTCAAACTATGCCGTGTCCGATCATCACGTGAGACGGACTAGTCATCATCGGTGAATATCTCCATGTTGATCGTATCTACTATACGACTCATGTTCGACCTTTCGGTCTCTTGTGTTCCGAGGCCATGTCTATACATGCTAGGCTCGTCAAGTCAACCTAAGTGTTTCGCATGTGTTCCGAGGCCATGTCTGTACATGCTAGGCTCGTCAACACCTGTTGCATTCGAACGTTAGAATCTATCACACCCGATCATCACGTGGTGCTTCGAAACAACGAACCTTCGCAACGGTGCACAGTTAGGGGGAACACGTCTCTTGAAATTTTAGTGAGGGATCATCTTATTTATGCTACCGTCGTTCTAAGCAAATAAGATGTAAACATGACAAACATCACATGCAAATCATAAAGTGACGTGATATGGCCAATATCATCTTGCGCCTCTGATCTCCATCTTCGAGGCGCGGCATGATCACCTTCGTCACGGGCATGACACCATGATCTCCATCATCGTGTCTTCATGAAGTTGTCTCGCCAACTATTACTTCTACTACTATGGCTAACGGTTAGCAATAAAGTAAAGTAATTACATGGCGTTTTCATTGACACGCAGGTCATACAATAAATTAAGACAACTCCTATTGCTCCTGCCGGTTGTCATACTCATCGACATGCAAGTCGTGATTCCTATTACAAGAATATGATCAATCTCATACATCACATATATCATTCATCACATCCTTTTGGCCATATCACATCACATAGCATACCCTGCAAAAACAAGTTAGACGTCCTCTAATTGTTGTTGCATGTTTTACGTGGATGCTATGGGATTCTAGCAAGAACGTTTCTTACCTACGCAAAAGCCACAACGTGATATGCCAATTTCTATTTACCCTTCATAAGGACCCTTTTCATCGAATCCGATCCGACTAAAGTGGGAGAGACAGACACCCGCTAGCCACCTTATGCAACTAGTGCATGTCAGTCGGTGGAACCTGTCTCACGTAAGTGTGCGTGTAAGGTCGGTCCGGGCCGCTTCATCCCACGATGCCGCCGAATCAGGATAAGACTAGTAACGGAAAGTAAATTGACAAAATCGACGCCCACAACTACTTTGTGTTCTACTCGTGCATAGAAACTACGCATAGACCTAGCTCATGATGCCACTGTTGGCTGTTGGGGAACGTAGCAGAAATTCAAAATTTTCTACGCATCACCAAGATCAATCTATGGAGTAATCTAGCACCGAAGGGAAGGGGAGTGCATCTACATACCATTGTAGATCGCGATGCGGAAGCGTTGCAAGAACGCGGATGAAGGAGTCGTACTCGTAGCGATTCAGATCGCGGTTGATTCCGATCTAAGCGCCGAACCACGGCGCCTCCGCGTTCAACACACGTGCAGCCCGGTGACGTCTCCCACGCCTTGATCCAGCAAGGAGAGAGGGAGAGGTTGGGGAAGACTCCGTCCAGCAGCAGCACGACGGCGTGGTGGTGGTGGAGGAGCGCGGTACTCCAGCAGGGCTTCGCCAAGCACTACGAGAGTCGAGGAGGGAGGGAGGTAGGGCTGCGCCAAGAGGGAGAGCAAATCATGTGTTGGGCAGCCCCCATACCTCAAGTATATATAGGGGAAGAGGAGGGGCTGCGCCCCCACCTAGGGTTCCCTCCCCAGGGGTGGCGGCAGCCCCCAGATCCCATCTGGGTGGCGGCCAAGGGGGAGAGAGGGGGGCGCACCTAGGGTGGGCCTTAGGGCCCATCTGCTCCTAGGGTTTGCCCCCTCTCCTCTTGAGGGCGCCTTGGGCCTTGGTGGGAGGCACCCCAGCCCACCTAGGGGCTGGTCCCTTCCCACTATTGGCCCACGTAGGCCTCTGGGGCTGGTGGCCCCACCTGGTGGACCCCCGGGACCCTCCCGGTGGTCCCGGTACGTTACCGATAGCACCCGAAACTTTTTCGGTGACCAAAACAGGACTTCCCATATATAAATCTTTACCTCCGGACCATTCCGGAACTCCTCGTGACGTCCGGGATCTCATCCGAGACTCCGAACAACATTCGGTAACCACGTATATCTATTCCCTATAACCCTAGTGTCATCGAACCTTAAGTGTGTAGACCCTACGGGTTCGGGAACCATGCAGACATGACCGAGACGTTCTCCGGTCAATAACCAACAGCGGGATCTGGATACCCATGTAGGCTCCCACATGTTCCACGATGATCTCATCGGATGAACCACGATGTCGGGGATTCAATCAATCCCGTATACAATTCTCTTTGTCTATCGGTATGCTACTTGCCCGAGATTCGATCGTCGGTATCCCGATACCTTGTTCAATCTCGTTACCGGCAAGTCTCTTTACTCGTTCCGTAACACATCATCCCGTGATCAACTCCTTGGTCACATTGTGCACATTATGATGATGTCCTACCGAGTGGGCCCAGAGATACCTCTCCGTTTACGCGGAGTGACAAATCGCAGTCTCGATTCGTGCCAACCCAACAGACACTTTCGGAGATACCTGTACTGCACCTTTATAGCCACCCAGTTACGTTGTGACGTTTTGTACACCTAAAGCATTCCTACGGTATCCGGGAGTTGCACAATCTCATGGTCTAAGGAAATGATACTTGACATTAGAAAAGCTCTTAGCAAACGAACTACACGATCTTGTGCTAGGCTTAGGATTGGGTCTTGTCCATCTCATCATTCTCCTAATGATGTGATCCCGTTATCAACGACATCCAATGTCCATGGTCAGGAAACCGTAACCATCTATTGATCAACGAGCTAGTCAACTAGAGGCTTACTAGGGACATGGTGTTGTCTATGTATCCACACATGTATCTGAGTTTCCTATCAATACAATTTTAGCATGGATAATAAACGATTATCATGAACAAGGAAATATAATAATAACCAATATATTATTGCCTCTAGGGCATATTTCTAACACTTCGTCACCGGCATGACACCATGATCTCCATCATCATGATCTCCATCATCGTGTCTTCATGAAGTTGTCTCGCCAACTATTACTTCTACTACTATGGCTAACGGTTAGCAATAAAGTAAAGTAATTACATGGCATTTTCATTGACATGCAGGTCATACAATAAATTAAGACAACTCCTATGGCTCCTGCCGGTTGTCATACTCATCGACATGCAAGTCGTGATTCCTATTACAAGAACATGATCAATCTCATACATCACATATATAATTCATCACATCCTTTTCGCCATATCACATTGTTGGGGAACGTAGCAGAAATTCAAAATTTTCTACGCATCACCAAGATCAATCTATGGAGTAATCTAGCAACGAGGGGAAGGGGAGTGAATCTACATACCCTTGTAGATCGCGATGCGGAAGCGTTGCAAGAACGCGGATGAGGGAGTCGTACTCGTAGCGATTCAGATCGCGGTTGATTCCGATCTAAGCACCGAAAGAACGGTGCCTCCGCGTTCAACACACGTGCAGCCCGGTGACGTCTCCCACGCCTTGATCCAGCAAGGAGAGAGGGAGAGGTTGGGGAAGACTCCATCCAGCAGCAACACGACGGCATGGTGGTGGTGGAGGAGCGTGGCAATCCCGCAGGGCTTCGCCAAGCACCGCGGGAGAGGAGGAGGAGGGAGAGGGGTAGGGCTGCACCGAAAGAGAGACGTTCTCATGTCTATGGCAGCTCCAAAACCTCAATATATATAGGGGAGGGGGAGGGCTGCGCCCCATCTAGGGTTTCCCCCCTCAAGGGGTGCGGCCAGCCCTAGATGGGGCTTGGGGGGCGGCCAAAGGGGGGAAGAGTGCCTCCCAAGTCAAGTGGAGGCCCTCCCCCTTAGGGTTTCCCCTCTCCCATGCGCATGGGCCTTGGGGGGGCTGGTTCCCCTGGCCCATTAAGGCTAGGGCGCCCCCTTACAGCCCATGCTACTGTATTGGACGTGGTGGAACATTTTCCGGACCTCCGGACCCCTCCGGAATCCTCCGGAATCTTCTGGAAGCTTCCCGGTACAATACCGAAAAAACCCGAACTTTTCCCGGAACCCGAACAACAACTTTCCATATATAAATCTTTACCTCCGGACCATTCCGGAACTCCTCGTGACGTCCGGGATCTCATCCGGGACTCCGAACAACATTCGGTAACCACGTACATGCTTTCCCTATAACCCTAGCGTCATCGAACCTTAAGTGTGTAGACCCTACGGGTTCGGGAACCATGCAGACATGACCGAGACGTTCTCCGGTCAATAACCAACAGCGGGATCTGGATACCCATGTTGGCTCGCACATGTTCCACGATGATCTCATCGGATGAACCACGATGTCGGGGATTCAATCAGTCCCGTATTCAATTCCCTTTGTCCATCGGTATGTTACTTGCCCGAGATTCGATCGTCGGTATCCCTATACCTTGTTCAATCTCGTTACCGGCAAGTCTCTTTACTCGTTCCGTAACTCACATCATCCCGTGATCAACTCCTTGGTCACATTGTGCACATAATGATGATGTCCTACCGAGTGGGCCCAGAGATACCTCTCCGTTTACACGGAGTGACAAATCCCAGTCTCGATTCGTGCCAACCCAACAGACACTTTCGGAGATACCCGTAGTGCACCTTTATAGCCACCCAGTTACGTTGTGACGTTTGGCACACCCAAAGCATTCCTACGGTATCCGGGAGTTGCACAATCTCATGGTCTAAGGAAGTGATACTTGACATTAGAAAAGCTCTGAGCAAACGAACTACACGATCTTGTGCTAGGCTTAGGATTGGGTCTTGTCCATCACATCATTCTCCTAATGATGTGATCCCGTTATCAACGACATCCAATGTCCATGGTCAGGAAACCGTAACCATCTATTGATCAACGAGCTAGTCAACAAGAGGCTTACTAGGGACATGGTGTTGTCTATGTATCCACACATGTATCTGAGTTTCCTATCAATACAATTCTAGCATGGATAATAAACGATTATCATGAACAAGGAAATATAATAATAACCTATTTATTATTGCCTCTAGGGCATATTTCCAACAGTCTCCCACTTGCACTAGAGGTAATAATCTAGTTCACATCACCATGTGATTAACACTGACAGGTCACATCACCATGTGACCAAACACCCATGAGTTTACTAGAGTCAACAATCTAGTTCACATCTCTATGTGATTAACACTCAATGAGTTCTGGTTTGATCATGTTATGCTTGTGAGAGAGGTTATTAGTCAACGGGTCTGAACCTTTCAGATCCGTGTGTGCTTTCTGAATATCTATGTCATCTTGTGGATGCTACCACGCGCTATTTGGAGCCATTTCAAATAATTGTTCTACTATACGAATCCGGTTTACTACTCAGAGCCATCCGGATTAGTGTCAAAGTTCGCATCGACGTAACCCTTTACGACGAACTCCTTTTCACCTCCATAATCGAGAAAATTCCTTAGTCCAGTAGATACTAAGGATAAGTTCGACCGCTGTCATGTGATCCATTCCCGGATCACTATTGTACCCCTTGACCAACTCATGGCAAGGCACACTTCATGTGCGGTACACAGCATAGCATACTGTAGAGCCTACGTCTGAAGCATAGGGGACGACCTTCGTCCTTTCTCTTTCTTCTGCTGTGGTCAGGTCTTGAGTCTTACTCAATACTCACACCTTGTAACACAGCCAAGAACTCCTTCTTTGCTGATCTATTTGAACTCTTTCAAAATCATGTCAAGGTGTGCGTTCTTTGAAAGTATCATCGGGCGTCTTGATCTATCTCTATAGATCTTGATGCCCAATATGTAAGTAGCTTTTATCCAGGTCTTCCTTTGAAAAACTCCTTTCAAACAACCCTTTATGCTTTCCAGAAATTTTACATCATTTCGGATCAACAATATGTCATTCACATATACTTATCAGAAATGTTGTAGCGCTCCCACTCACTTTATTGGAAATACAAATTTCTCATAAACTTTGTATAAATCCAAAATCTTTGATCATCTCATCAAAGCGTACATTCCAACTCCGAGATGCTTACTCCAGTCCTTAGAAGGATCGCTGGAGCTAGCATACCTTTTAGCATCCTTAGGATCGACAAAACCTTTCTGATTGTATCACATACAACCTTTCCTTACGAAAACTGGTAAGGAAACTTGTTTTGACATCCATCTGCCAGATTTCATAAATGCAGCTAATGCCTACATGATTCCGACGGACCCAAGCATCGCTGCGGATGAGCAAATCTCATCGTAGTCAACTCCTTGAACTTGTGGAAATACTCTTTGCCACAAGTCGAGCTTCATAGACGGTAACATTACCGTCCACGTCCGTCTTCTTCTCAAAGTTCCATTTATCTCGGATTTCATGGCTTCTAACCATTTGTCGGAATATGGGCCCACCATCGCTTCTCCATAGCTCATAGGTTCATCGTTGCCCAACAACATGACTTCCAAGACAGGATCACGTACTACTCTGAAGTATTACGCATCCTCGTCGTCCTACGAGGTTTGGTAGTGACTTGATCTGAAGTTTCATGATCACCATCATAAGCTTCCACTTCAATTGGTGTAGGTGCCACAGGAACAACTTCCTGTGCCCTGCTACACACTAGTTGAAGTGACGGTTCAATAACCTTATCAAGTCTCCACCATCCTCCCACTCAATTCTTTTGAGAGAAACTTTTCCTCGAGAAAGGACTCATTTCTAGAAACAATTACTTTTGCTTCCAGATCTGAAATAGGAGGTACACCCAACTGTTTTGGGTTTTCTATGAAGATGTATTTATCCGCTTTGGGTTCGAGCTTATCAGCTTGAAACTTTTTCACATAAGCATCGCAGCCCCAAACTTTTAAGAAACGACAACTTAGGTTTCTATAAACGGTGTCGTCTCAACGAAATTGCGTGGTGCCCTTTTAAAGTGAATGTGGTTGTCTCTAATGCCTAACCCATAAACGATAGTGGTAATTTGATAAGAAACATCATGGTGTGCACCATATCCAATAGGGTGCAGTTGTGATGTTCGGACACACCATCACACTATGGTGTTCCAGGCGGTATTAATTGTGAAACACTTTCCACATTGTCTTAATTGTGTGCCAAACTCGTAACTCAGATACTCATCTCTATGATCATATCACAGACATTTTATCCTCTTGTCACGACGATCTTCAACTTCACTCTGAAATTACTTGAACCTTTCAATAATTCAGAATTGTGTTCCATCAAGTAAATACACTCAGCATCTACTCAAATCATCTGTGAAGTTAGAACTTAACGATATCCACTGCATGCCTCAGCACTCATTGGACTGCATACATCAAAATGTATTACTTCCAATAAGTTGCTCTCTTGTTCCATCTTACTGAAAACGAGGACTTTCAGTCATCTTGCCCATGTGGTATGATTTGCATGTCTCAAGTGATTCATAATCAAGTGAGTCTAAATGATCCATCTGCATGGAGTTTCTTCATGCATATATACCAATAGACATGGTTCGCATGTCTCAATCTTTTCAAAAATGAGTGAGTCCAAAGATCCATCCACATGGAGCTTCCTCATGCGTTCTATACCAATATGACTCAAGTGGCAGTGCCACAAGTATGTGGTACTATCATTACTATCATATATCCTTTTTGGCATGAACATGTGTATCACTACGATCGAGATTCATTTTAGGTGCAAGACCATTGAAGGTATTATTCAAATAAACAGAGTAACCATTATTCTCCTTAAATGAATAACCGTATTGCGATAAACATAATCCAATCATGCTCAACGCAAACACCAAATCTCGATAGTAGAGGGAGCATGCGATGCTTGATCACATCAACCTTGGAAACACTTCCAACACATATCGTCATCTCACCTTTAGCTAGTCTCCGTTTATTCCGCAGCTTTTATTTCGAGTTACTAACACTTAGCAACCGAACCGGTATCTAATACCCTGGTGCTGCTGGGAGTACTAGTAAAGTACACATTCATATGACGTATATCCAATATACTTCTGTCGACCTTGCCTGTCTTCTCATCTACCAAGTATCTAGGGTAGTACTGCTTCAGTGACTGTTCCTCTTATTACAGAAGCACTTAGTCTCGGGTTTGGGTTCAACCTTGGGATTCTTCACTAGAGCAGCAAACGACTTGCTGTTTCATGAAGTATCCCTTTTGCCCTTGCCCTTCTTAAACTAGTGGTTCTACTAACCATCAACAATTGATGCTCCTTCTTGATTTCTACTCTCGCGGTGTCAAACATCGCGAATAGCTCAAGGATCATCATAACTATCCTTGATATGTTATAGTTCATCACGAAGCTCTACTAGCTTGGTGGCAGTGACTATGGAGAACTATCACTATCTCATCTGGGAGAATAACTCCCACTCGATTCAAGCGATTGTGGCACTCAGACAATCTGAGCACACGCTCAACGATTGAGCTTTTCTCCCTTAGTTTGCAGGCTTAGGAAACTTGTCAGAGGTCTCATACCTCTTGACGTGGGCACTAGTCTGAAATCCCAATTTCAGTCTTCGGAACATCTCACATGTTCTGCGACGTTTCAAAAACGTCTTGGGTGCCACAATTCTAAACCGCACTGAACTATCACGTAGTTATCAAAACGTGTATGTCAGATGTTTCGTAACATCTACAGACGACGCTGAGGTTCAGCACACCGAGCGGTGCATTAAGGACATAAGCCTTCTGTGTAGTAATGAGGACAATCCTCAGTTTACGGACCCAGTCCGCATAATTGCTACTACCAACTTTCAACTAAATTTTCTCTAGGAACATATCTAAACCAGTAGAACTTAAAGCGCAAGACATAATTCGCAAAGACCTTTTGACTATGTTCATGATAATGAAGTTCGTCTGATTAATGAACTCCCACTCAGATAGAGATCCCTCTAGTCATCTAAGTGATACATGATCCGAGTCAAACTAGGCCGTGTCCGATCATCACGTGAGACGGACTAGTCATCATCGGTGAACATCTCCATGTTGATCGTATCTGCTATACGACTCATGTTCGACCTTTCGGTCTCTTGTGTTCCGAGGCCATGTCTGTACATGCTAGGCTCGTCAAGTCAACCTAAGTGTATTGCGTGTGTGCCGAGGCCATGTCTGTACATGCTAGGCTCGTCAACACCCGTTGTATTCGAACGTAAGAATCTATCACACCCGATCATCACGTGGTGCTTCGAAACGACGAACCTTCGCAACGGTGCACAGTTAGGATGAACACTTTCTTGAAATTTTAGTGAGGGATCATCTTACTTACTACCGTCGTTCTAAGCAAATAAGATGCATAACATGATAAACATCACATGCAATCAAATAGTGACATGATATGGCCAATATCATTTTGCTCCTTTGATCTCCATCTTCGGGGCACCATGATCATCTTTGTCACCGGCATGACACCATGATCTCCATCATCATGATCTCCATCATTGTGTCTTCTTGAAGTTGTCACGCCAACGGTTACTTCTACTTCTATGGCTAACGCGCTTAGCAATAAAGTAAAGTAACTTACATGGCGTTATTCAATGACACGCAGGTCATACAAAAAATAAAGACAACTCCTATGGCTCCTGCCGGTTGTCATACTCATCGACATGCAAGTCGTGATCCCTATTACAAGAATATGATCAATCTCATACATCACATATATCATTCATCATATCTTCTGGCCATATCACATCACATAGCACTTGCTGCAAAAACAAGTTAGACGTCCTCTAATTGTTGTTGCAAGTTTTTACGTGGTTTGTATAGGTTTCTAGCAAGAACGTTTCTTACCTACGTAAGACCACAACGTGATATGCCAATTTCTATTTACCCTTCATAAGGACCCTTTTCATCGAATCCGTTCCGACTAAAGTGGGAGAGACAGACACCCGCTAGCCACCTTATGCAACTAGTGCATGTCAGTCGGTGGAACCTGTCTCATGTAAGCGTACGTGTAAGGTCGGTCCGGGCCGCTTCATCCCACAATGCCGCGGAAACAAGATAAGACTAGTAGCGGCAAGAAGAATTGACAACATCGACGCCCACAACTTCTTTGTGTTCTACTCGTGCATAGAAACTACGCATAGACCTAGCTCATGATGCCACTGTTGGGGAACGTAGCAGAAATTCAAAATTTTCTACGCATCACCAAGATCAATCTATGGAGTAATCTAGCAACGAGGGGAAGGGGAGTGAATCTACATACCCTTGTAGATCGCGATGCGGAAGCGTTGCAAGAACGCGGATGAGGGAGTCGTACTCGTAGCGATTCAGATCGCGGTTGATTCCGATCTAAGCACCGAAAGAACGGTGCCTCCGCGTTCAACACACGTGCAGCCCGGTGACGTCTCCCACGCCTTGATCCAGCAAGGAGAGAGGGAGAGGTTGGGGAAGACTCCATCCAGCAGCAACACGACGGCATGGTGGTGGTGGAGGAGCGTGGCAATCCCGCAGGGCTTCGCCAAGCACCGTGGGAGAGGAGGAGGAGGGAGAGGGGTAGGGCTGCACCAAAAGGAGACTTTCTCGTGTGTGTATGGCAGCCCAAACCTCAAGTATATATAGGGGGGAAGGGGGCTGCGCCCCCCTTAGGGTTTCCACCCCTAAGAGGAGGCAGCCAGCCCTAGATCCCATCAAGGGGGCGGCCAAGGGGAGGAGAGGGGGAGGCGCCCCACTAGATGGGCCCTAAGGCCCATCTGGACCTAGGGTTTGCCCCCTCCCACTCTCCCATGCGCCTTGGGCCTTGGTGGGGGGCGCACCAGCCCACCTGGGGCTGGTCCCCTCCCACACTTGGCCCACGCAGCCTTCTGGGGCTGGTGGCCCCACTTGGTGGACCCCCGGGACCCTCCCGGTGGTCCCGGTACATTACCGATTTCACCCGAAACTTTTCCGGTGACCAAAACAGGACTTCCCATATATAAATCTTTACCTCCGGACCATTCCGGAACTCCTCGTGACGTCTGGGATCTCATCCGGGACTCCGAACAACATTCGGTAACCACGTACATGCTTTCCCTATAACCCTAGCGTCATCGAACCTTAAGCGTGTAGACCCTACGGGTTCGGGAACCATGCAGACATGACCGAGACGTTCTCCGGTCAATAACCAACAGCGGGATCTGGATACCCATGTTGGCTCCCACATGTTCCACGATGATCTCATCGGATGAACCACGATGTCGGGGATTCAATCAATCCCGTATTCAATTCCCTTTGTCTAACGGTATGTTACTTGCCCGAGATTCGATCGTCGGTATCCCTATACCTTGTTCAATCTCGTTACCGGCAAGTCTCTTTACTCGTTCCGTAACTCACATCATCCCGTGATCAACTCCTTGGTCACATTGTGCACATAATGATGATGTCCTACTGAGTGGGCCCAGAGATACCTCTCCGTTTACACGGAGTGACAAATCCCAGTCTCGATTCGTGCCAACCCAACAGACACTTTCGGAGATACCCGTAGTGCACCTTTATAGCCACCCAGTTACGTTGTGACGTTTGGCACACCCAAAGCATTCCTACGGTATCCGGGAGTTGCACAATCTCATGGTCTAAGGAAGTGATACTTGACATTAGAAAAGCTCTGAGCAAACGAACTACACGATCTTGTGCTAGGCTTAGGATTGGGTCTTGTCCATCACATCATTCTCCTAATGATGTGATCCCGTTATCAACGACATCCAATGTCCATGGTCAGGAAACCGTAACCATCTATTGATCAACGAGCTAGTCAACTAGAGGCTTACTAGGGACATGGTGTTGTCTATGTATCCACACATGTATCTGAGTTTCCTATCAATACAATTCTAGCATGGATAATAAACGATTATCATGAACAAGGAAATATAATAATAACCTATTTATTATTGCCTCTAGGGCATATTTCCAACAGTACATCACATAGCATACCCTGCAAAAACAAGTTAGACGTCCTCTAATTGTTGTTGCATGTTTTACGTGGCTGCTATGGGTTTCTAGCAAGAACGTTTCTTACCTACGCAAAAGCCACAACGGTGATATGCCAATTGCTATTTACCCTTCATAAGGACCCTCTTCATCGAATCCGATCCGACTAAAGTGGGAGAGACAGACACCCGCTAGCCACCTTATGCATCAAGTGCATGTCAGTCGGTGGAACCTGTCTCACGTAAGTGTACGTGTAAGGTCGGTCCGGGCCGCTTCATCCCATAATGCCGCCGAATCAAGATAAGACTAGTAACGGTAAGCAAATTGAACAAATCATCGCCCACAACTACTTTGTGTTCTACTTGTGCATAGAATCTACCCATAGACCTGGCTCATGATGCCACTGTTGGGGAACGTAGCAATAATTCAAAATTTTCTACGTATCACCAAGATCAATCTATGGAGTCATCTAGCAACGAGAGATAGGGGAGTGCATCTACATACCCTTGTAGATCGCGCGCGGAAGCGTTCAAGAGAACGGGGTTGATGGAGTCGTACTCGTCGTGATCCAAATCAGTGATGATCCTAGCGCCGGACGGACGGCACCTCCGCGTTCAACACACGTACGGAGCGGGGACGTCTCCTCCTTCTTGATCCAGCAAGGGGGGAGGAGAAGTTGATGGAGATCCAGCAGCACGACGGCGTGGTGGTGGAAGTAGCGGGATCCCGGCAGGGCTTCGCCAAGCGCAAGCGGGGAGGAAGAGGTGTCACGGGAGGGAGGGAGGCGCCAGGGCTTGGGGTGCTGCTCCCATGCGCCTCCCCACTATATATAGGGGTGGAGGGGGCTGGTTTCTTGCCCTCCAAGTCCATTGGGGTGTTAGCAAAGGTGGGGGAAAGAAATCCCATAATTTCCCTTCCCCACCGATTGTTATCCCCCTTTTTTAGGATCTTGATCTTATCCCTTCGGGATATGATCTTATTCCTTCTAAGGTGGGATCTTGGTGCGCCTTGACCAGGGGTGTGGGGCCTTGCCCCCACTACCCACGTTCATGTGGGTCCCCCATGCAAGTGGGCCCCACTTCGGAACCTTCTAGAACCTTCCCGGTACAATACCGAAAAATCCCGAACATTTTCCGGTGGCCAAAATAGGACTTCCCATATATAAATCTTTACCTCCGGACCATTCCGGAACTCCTCGTGACGTCCGGGATCGCATCCGGGACTCCGAACAACTTTCGGTTAACCGCATACTAATATCTCTACAACTCTAGCGTCACCGAACCTTAAGTGTGTAGACCCTACGAGTTCGGGAGACATGCAGACATGACCGAGACGACTCTCCGGTCAATAACCAACAGCGGGATCTGGATACCCATGTTGGCTCCCACATGTTCCACGATGATCTCATCGGATGAACCACGATGTCAAGGATTCAATCAATCCCGTATACAATTCCTTTGTCAATCGGTACGTTACTTGCCCGAGATTCGATCGTCGGTATCCCAATACCTTGTTCAATCTCGTTACCGGCACGTCACTTTACTCGTACCGTAACGCATGATCCCGTGGCTAACTCCTTAGTCACATTGAGCTCATTATGATGATGCATTACCGAGTGGGCCCAGAGATACCTCTCCGTCATACGGAGTGACAAATCCCAGTCTCGATTCGTGCCAACCCAACAGACACTTTCGGAGATACCTGTAGTGCACCTTTATAGCCACCCAGTTACGTTGTGACGTTTGGTACACCCAAAGCATTCCTACGGTATCCGGGAGTTGCACAATCTCATGGTCTAAGGAAATGATTCTTGACATTAGAAAAGCTCTAGCAAACGAACTACACGATCTTGTGCTATGCTTAGGATTGGGTCTTGTCCATCACATCATTCTCCTAATGATGTGATCCCGTTATCAATGACATCCAATGTCCATGGTTAGGAAACCATAACCATCTATTGATCAACGAGCTAGTCAACTAGAGGCTTACTAGGGACATGTTGTGGTCTATGTATTCACACATGTATTACGGTTTCCAGTTAATACAATTATAGCATGAACAACAGACAATTATCATGAACAAGGAAATACAATAATAACCATTTTATTATTGCCTCTAGGGCATATTTCCAACAGTTACCACATGAAGGTAATGACCCCCTAGGCTTGCAAAACTAGCGGAAAGTAAGGAAAAAAGAGCAAACAGTGTCCTGGTAGATGAAGCAATTGAGGTCTGGTTTCTGAGCAAATGTAGAAGGGAAATCAAGCAACTGCCAGCTTCAAGAAAAAAGCAAACGATGAAATCATTTGCATGGACTTGTTTTAATTTATGTGTTTTCCTAGCTTTAAATTCACAAATTGGAGACTGTGTGGAGGTAGATGCTTGACATTTGTGCTTATATTCCTTACTCGTAAAACATGCAAAATCCTATGGACGCTTGTGATTTATGCAAACATGTTATAGGTGGTTTGGGGAAAACTTTTGTGAGTTTTGTAATGGAACACATTAGTATTCGCATTTGATATTCTCTAATGGAACACACTGATCATGAAAAAAAATGTACCTATATATTTGTTCACTTGTTGGCCGGTTTGAGGATCTCCTGCCATGGAATCTTGTTCAGGTCACACTTCAGCATGGAGATGGTCATCTTCTTCCTGATGTTTGGTATGTCGCTTTGTCCGTAGTTCGGGAGCCATGTCCCGTTCCACAATAACGCGTTCATCAATGCGAATATGCTACAGTCACCGCTGCAAAAAAACCAAATGTCAAGAAAGCACTTGCAAAAAAAAAGCAAAACACTACGTCTTATAACAACGATATGTATGTATGTGGGTTGGTCCTTACGATACAGCCTGCTTTGGTGCATCGATATCCACAAGCGGGAACTGGTCCATTGTCTTTGCCTGTTTTGGATAGTACTTGTCCCACAACACACAAACTGCAGCTACAATAGCCCTTGCAACATCATCCAGCCTCTTGCTTTTCTTTAACATCCTCCATGAGTCAAACACTTCGAACATTTTGTCCCTCAGATTGATGTTGAGTACCCAGTAGTGGTGTGCACCATTGGCGTTCTCTGGGTCTAAATTTTCAAGCACAGGAATCATAACCTTCAAGAAAAAAACCATGTTAGCATACCAAAAAAGACATCAACTACTGATATGTTTTTGGGCAACTCTATATGTTTGTATGGGCAACATTTCATATGATTTTTAGGCAACTCTATAGAATTTTATTCAACTTCTGGCATAACTCTCAAAACACTAAAAAACATCAAAAAAACTTCTGACAATGTGTATGAAGCTTCTGCAAAATGGCTTATCAGGCAACTCAGTGGCTTTTTATGAGCAACTTATCATGTGATTTCAAGCAACTCCTATGATTTCATGACATCAACTTCTAGAAAAAAAAATCTAAGAAAAAACATAATAGAGCCTTTTATCATGTTTGACAACTAGTAAAACACATGGACCATACCATGTCTTGCTCATCCAAACGGTTTGATTTTCTGAACCTATCATGCAGCTCCCTCACATTTAGATCGAGCCATTGAAGCCAAGTCTGTGGGGAAATGTAGAATCAGATAATAAAGCAACAACTTCAGTGCCAAAAAACAAAAAAGGAAAAAACTGTGGGTTTTTATTTCTCTTACCGAAAACCTAACAAGCATCATTATTTTCTTGGACCCCACATGTCTGTTGTACATGATTGCTTCAATCCCTAACTCGAAGACGTGTGTCTTCATCCATCCTGCCTTCCTCATTGATTGAGCAAGCTCCTTGATTGTGCAGAAGTAACCACGATAGTTTATGATTTGCGGCCTGTAGAACAAACAGAAAGGCTCTGTTAAGAAAAATAACAATAGGAGAGATCATTGCATGCAAAAAAAGAAAAAAAGCAGGAAAAAAGTGGCTACTGGAACAAACACACACGTTGTATCATCACCCTGCGACGTCCTTCTCGTCCCTCCTCCTCCTCCAAGCAACAAAATCAGTGCATACACTCTGTTTGTCTCTGCATTGCATGTGAAATCCTTCCTTATCTCTACATTCACATATGGTGACCTCTGTGATGGTGGAGCTTTCTGTATCCTCCTCTCGCGCTTCTCAGGAACAGGTTCTTCCGAGCTGCTGGCTGCACCTTTGCAAGATGATTCCCACTCAGCGGTAGTTTTTGCAACTTCGGTTGGCATGCTGAAACCGGCAGGTGACATGTGCCCCGCACTCTGACCTACAGCATTTTTCACTGCCCCCTCGACAACTTCATTGAAGTCCATATTGCCCCAGTCAATTCCCCACTCAATGTCACCGTTGGCAGCTGCGTTTACAACCCCCTTATCCTCTGCTGCCTTGCCCTCCTCGCCTGTTATTCCTGCTGGCTCATCTATCCCAAGATCGGAAGGTGGAGCTGGACAGTAATCATCCCACACAGCGCTCCCAGACTTTGATCTTTGCAGCAATCGTGCTTCTTCACCTGAATCGCATGCTCCTTTGTTTGCTGGTAGATTGATGGCAACTGATGTCCGTATTACAGGTATGGTGCCAGCAGAATTACTCCTCGCGAGCGGTGGCGTCGAACCTGGGCTCACACACTTCTCAAGGAGCTTGTTGATGTCCCTAACATCATCCAGTGAGATTTCTTTCCCCTTTGCAGAATATGCTTGCTTGTTGGGGAGTACCGGAGGCTTGTCTGTTGAGTCCTGGGTGGTTGCTTGCTCCTGCTCAGGGGTTGCTTCCTCAAGCACAGTAGTTGCCACCGTACTTTGTGTGGGAGGGGCTGCTGATTCCTGGGCTGTTGCTGCTTGCATGCTCACTCTGGTTGCCTGAGTTTTTTGCTGAGTTGCTTCAAAAGTAGCACCAGTTGCTCTGTTTTTAGTCTTTGCTGATTCAGCAGTTGCTCTGTTTTCACTCTTTGCTGATTCAGCACTTGCCCTGTTTTCAGTCTTTGCTGATTCAGCAGTTGCTTGTTTTTTCTGTTCAGTTGCTTGCAGAATATGATCAGTTGCTGTGTTTTGCTTCTTTGCTGCTCTTTTCTGGTAAACCTTGCTTTTTGCTGGTGATGTTGCTTTCTGACTTGCCACTTCATCTGTCGGCCTCTGAACTGTCGGAGCTTGCTGGCTGGTTGTCGTAGTTGCAGCACTTTGAACAGTCGCATCCTCTCTTCCTTTTGGAGACATAACACAGGCCTTAACTGTCTTATGGCTCACTTTCTTGACCTTCCTTGTGGCTGCCGCTCCAACTCCTCCGGCAAGCTTTCTTTCCTTCTCTTTTTGGCCAAAACTTGGTAGTTCCAACTCATCTACCATCGTCTCAGGGCACAAATCCATCACGGAGAATTATTCCTTAGTTGGCATCGCAGGCATCGGGAAAAGAGGGATATCATGGGTCTCGGGAATGACCTGTTTCTGTCTGTACTGGGTATCTCCAATCCTCACCACATATGCAACTGAAATGACAGGCCCACTCTGAACCTCAAAAGGCTCCTTCCGCATGTCCATCTTAATGAAGCTGCTCTGAAAAAAACTGCCGGCACTTTGGATGCTTCCTTGTGTGCTCTCGACGGACATCGTTTCCTCTGCCTCACTTCTTTCCTTGCCAGTGCGCTTGAGTCTCTCCATGATGGTACTTAGCGGCACCTCATCGTCGCAACTGCCCCCACGCCACCCCGGATTTCGTGCACCTCCCTCATCATCACCACCTCCCTTGCTGGGCTGGTCGGTGCTAGCGTTGCCGCCATTCCGCCATCATCCTTATCTTCACCCCCCTTCTTCCCACCCCCGCCATCTTGCTCCGCATCATCATCTTCATCCTCTCTGTCTTCCTCCTCTTCTTCCTCTTCTTCATTCTTTTCATCATCATGTTTCTCCTCCGATTCCTCCTCTTTCTTATCTGGTTCATTCTCTTCATCATTGCCCCTTCCACATTTCTCTCCTTCTCTTCGTCCCGTTCCTCTTCATCATCCTCCTCCCTGTCCTGCTCTTCATCTTCAACATCATCCTCATCGTCGTCTTCCTCATCTCCACCATCTTCTTCACCAGCAATGGGCGGCTGTGAGTTGTCAGCGTCCGTGTGCTGTGAATCATCATCGTCATGTTCTGTGGCTGCTGGCGGGCTGCTGTATGACGAAGCATCATCATCATAGTCATCGTCATTGTCGTCACTGCTGTCCCCGTCATTATCCGAACTCTCATCTTCAGGACTGTCCTCATCTTTCCCTTCCTCTTCTTCTTCTTCTTCTTCTTCTGAAGATTCAAATTTTTGCTCGTCGGATTCCTCCTCCTCGTCATCGGACTCCAAAAGTGTCTCCTTGCACTGACTGCTACTGCCCCTTGTATTCTTTTGCTTTGCAACCTTCTGCTGTTTCGGACTTGTCGCTGGCTTTTCTGCCGTGATGATTGACATATGCTTGCGACCCTAGAAACACTTGTGCCTGCTGGTTCAACCTCCTCCTCTTCTAACTTTCCACCCCTTGAACAAACCTCCCAATTTGGACTGATATTTCAGAGCACATATCATGGACCAACATTGACAACCTCCTTTGTTTCTGCAAAAATACAAAAATACAAAACTCGAAAAGATGAGCAGTCTATACAACAACGATAAACGAAAAAAGCACTCTGTTTCTTATGAAAAAGGGCAAAACCAGGGTGACAAAAGAAAATACATTGTTGTTGTAGTTTTGAGGAAGCCTCGCAGCAACAAACTTCTGGATGTGATCCATGCTCCCAAAAACACTATCTTCTGCGCATCTCGAGAACTCGGGTTTGAGCTGTTTGTTGTAAAAAAAATGTACATGATAAACTCAGTTAGCAGAAAAGATCAAACAAAGTTAAAAAAGAGAGGAAATGAATGAGCAACTGCCTCCCTAACTTAGGGAAAATACAAGCACTATTGATGGCAACTGCAGTTATGGACATCACAAAAAACCTACAGCACCTACAGCAACCCCCCGATAAAAATTGAGCAACTACAGAAACTATAAATTATTGGCAACTGTTGCTTAAAAAGACTAATGTAATTGGACATGTATGACTACTTGGAGACAAAATGATGAAGATTACCATGTGAAATTCCATGTAAAAAAACTATCATGAAACTAGCTTTCAGAAAAGCAACTAGCTTCCTAAAATTAGGCAACACAATCCCTATAGGTGGGCAACTGCATAAAAAAATCAAGCAAATACAAAAAAAATTCTTGACTATGTGTGTGTCATGTGCATAGAGAGAGCAAGAGTCATTTGTAACAAATGATCCATTTGTTAAAGAAAAGGTATCATGTTGATGAGAGAGAGGTGAGATGCATCTGGAATTTGTCTCATGTTTATGGATAGTTTAGCTCGCGAGACTTGAATTGATGCACCTAATACTAACATGACTAACATGATGGCACTTCCATCTTGGCACAGTTCCCCCTGTTTTGCATTGCTGCATATGCTTGCTAAAACTGTGGACCTTTTAATCACCAGGCCTAGGCTTCCTAAAATTAGGCAACACAATCCCTATAGGTGGGCAACTGCATAAAAAAAATCAAGCAACTACAAAAAATTCTGTTCAGACAGTAAAGTGACACTTACTCATAACTTTCCATAGACACCCTTCCTAATCCTGTCCTTCTTAATTACTGCTTTGATCAGACCTTCATTCCATGCTTTGACCCTTGGAAGAACAGTTGTCGTCCTCTCATCCACATAGTCCTTATGGTCTGTCCTAAAGTCCACGTCAAGCGAGTCAAGGTATAGCAGCTGTTTCAAAAAAATAGAGAACACATATCAGTTGCGAAAAAACCTATCGAACTTCAGCTTGAAACATATAACGTGAAATGAAAAACGAAAAAACAAGGGGGGAGGCCTAGGATAATTTTACCACTAGGTGGAAAAGGCAGCAGCATATAGTATTCTTCTTGTCTCCCAAACCCATGAAAGCAAGCCTAAGTTGGTCGACGACAAACTGGCAAACATTTGAATTCACAACCTCACGTGGATTTAGCGCAGCTGAGTATGCGCGCGGTGACACCTTCAAGCAGGTCGTCGGTGCAAGAAAACAGCTATAAACAACAACCAACCAAGCACTTAAGAACTTGTCGTCCGCAACAGCTCCCATATCATTTATCATTTTGCACCACTCGGTCACTGATGGCGCGGGCCCTGTCGGGATGTCGAACATCTCATTGAACAACCTAACTACGTCCGGCTCCACTTCATATGCAACCTTCCCCGCCCCCCTTGGCAAACCCCAGATTCTTTCTACGCTTGCTGCATCAACTGGGATCTTCCCCCTATCTGGGATAACAAGCTGTGACAACTCTGGATCATAACACTTCGTCACAAACTTCACAAGATCTCCTTTCATTGTTCTTGTCCCGATATCAAGCACACCCCCAAAGCTTATATCACCAATGGCATCCTTTTGTGTATCATCGAGGCCACTGTTTAGGAGAAAAAGTCTTGAAGGTGATGCCCTGTTCCTCGATGGTGGCCCACTGCTACCAATCTGCACTACAAAATTTAAAAAATGAGCAACCCACTATATTAAGCTAAGCAACTCACTGTACTAAACTAAGCAACTAGATCTATAATGAACTGCAAGTGTTAGTACTAAACTAGGCAACTGCTACACTGCTATTCTGCTGCTTATCAAATGATAGGAGTGCATATACAAAAAGAAAATGCCATGCGGACTTGAGCATCACATATTTCAAGGATGCCTCCCTTCTTTCAAGTTTTTCATAAGAAAAATACCTCATCCGCAACTTTCTTCGCACGTTTCGGATTTCTCCCTCCTTCATCACGAGGGGCGGAATCAGTGCCCCGTTTCCCCGTCCGACCACCCCGGTCAGAATTGGTGGCCCGTTTCCCTGCCCGACCACCACGTACAGGATCCTGATTCGCCCGCCCGCGCTTGCGTCCAACATTACTCCTTGCTGGTTGAGCTGCCACTTCTTCTTCATCATTTTCACCATCAGTTCTACCCGCATGCCTTTTGCTTTTCGGAGCCATTCTGTACAAGAAAACACAAAAAAAACCATGTTCATGAAAACAGATACATCCAGATACAAAAGCCCTATAACTCAACTGCTCAAATGATACTGCTTGCATTTGGAGCTAACATCACTGTCATTTGGAGACGAACAAAACTCCATTTATTCCCTACCCAGAGATAACTCAACAACTGAATTGCTAGTGCTTGCAAAAGTAATTTGGTATTGATAACTATGCAACTACTCATTATTTTGTGGCAACTAAAAATAAAGCACATAAAAAAACTACTCATCAACAAAAGTCACATGTTCATCTTCATCACATTAGCTAAAAAGATCAAAAAACACTCAGGCTTTGCCGCTTATTCATGAGAGATATCTCATCTCCTATTCATAGTTGCAATGAAGGACCGCAGCTCGATGGTTGATATAAGCAACTTCATGTTTCATACAGTAAATTTAAAGAACACTACAAAAAGGATATCAACTTGGTGTTGCAAATCTAGACAATAACTAAAACTAAAATCAACCAATCACAAAAACCATTTCCCCCAAAAAAAAACAGTGTATCCCTGACCCCTCCATGAACTGCCCATGTCAGATGCATCCCCTGACCCGCCCCCTCGCAAATTTGTAGGAAAAAATCTAAGCAACTAGCATCAAATTTATGAAGCAACTGTCATCAAAAAAAAAGAGCAACTGCCCCAGTCAGATGCATCCCCTTGCCCTGCCCCTCCATCTCACAAATTACAGGAAAAATCTAAGCAACTCCATCGAAATTATGAGCAACTGCGTCTTGAGAAGCAAGCAACATCGAAAAAACGAATCCTATGCGCCAGTCACTAGGATTCGGTCGCGTGTATCCCCTTACAGCGACTCAATCCCGCCTACCCCCAGCACAAACCCACCCCCCTCCCCTCCCCTCGCCATAGCAACGCCACGCCCTCCAAAAGCATTCACGACGCGGAGCCCGAGGACGCCATGGACAATCTCGTGCCCGCCCCCTCATCGAAACGCTAACTCCATGGAGCGCAAACAGGGGAGCAGAGCGAGAAAAACAGGGGAGCAGGGGAGGAGGAAATAGCGGTTTACCTCCGCCTGTAGTCGGCGACTCGCGGCGCTCGCGGACGGCCTCCCGCACCGGCGACTCCACGCCGGATCCACCACTGCAGCACCCCGCCTCGCCGCGCCGTTGCTAGAGGAGGGGAAAGGGAGAGGGAGAGGAGTTCGAATGAAATCTGTGGGGGGTGCGGGCGATTTCGAACAAGACGAGCGGGGGGTGCGGCGCGGGGGAGCGGTTTCGCCTGGAATAACGGAGCCGGGCCCACCACTCGCCGTACGTTTTGCGCAATCCGTAACGGGCACCTGGTCGGGACGAATCGCGTGCAGGCACATCGCATCGGACGGCCGTAGTCCGTGCGCTGCGAACGAGCGCAGCTGAACGAGTCAGACTTTAGGAATAAAAAAATGCAGCAGCGAGGCAGCTGGGACGACCCATGTTATTAGGCCGATGCTGATCCACCGGCATAGTCAACGACCCATCCATCTCCTGTGTCAGCCGGCCCAGAGAATCAAAGAAAGCTTGCACATCAGCACATGTACATGCATGCCACGAGCCTTAATTTATCATTGGACAAATTACCACGTACTTATGTCAGTGCCAACGATCTACTGATAGAAAAGAAAGTATACTTTCACACCTACGTTGTCAGCCATGGCATGGCAGGCCAAATTATAACCGGCAAAAAGGAAGTGCATCCAGCCACGTGGATAAAAAAAGGAACGGTAGACCAAAGCGAAGCAAAGCAAACCGGAAATCATTTCGGTTTCAGTTGATACTTGACAGAGACGGATGTTTGGATCGTCGTCCCCTTTTGGCTTTTGCCAACGCTTTTCTTCTTCCTTCGTTCATACTAGCACACAGAGTCCATCTCGGTGAGTGAGTGGCCCATCACCGGGAAATGCGCCAGGATTATTGAAACAAGCACCAACCACATCCACTGACGTAGCGAACAAGTTTTCATATGGGAACGTTGCAACGAGCGAGCGAGTGACGCGTTGAAGAAATCCTAAGGAGATGTGAGCTCTAGCTGAGTTCCTGCTGTCGAACCCACTCACCCGCGTTCGGATTTTCCCGGAGATTGCGCTGGGGGTGCCATCCTCGTTTATTCACGGCGAGATCTCACATCAACTTGAGAGCATCTCTAGCGCCGATCTTTAAACCGTCCGTATTAGTTTGGACCGAGCAGTTTGGACCCACTCTGCCATCCAGCGTGTAACCTATCGGTCCGCGGAGCGATTCAGACGTCCTTTTTCTGCAAAGTGGCGGGAGTATGGGGGCTTCGCGGGAGTCCAGGCCGCCGCCACGCTTCCTGGTCCACTTCTCTTCCACGACGCCCTTGCTTCTCTTTGCTTTGCATCTGTGATGTCTCCTCGTCCAATGTTGCCGATGTACCTCTCTGGCCACCGCAATAGGCATCATAGGACGTCGCAGCCCACACCAATGCCATCGCCTTCCACCCAGACCCTTTGCCCCACTGCCGGCGGCGTCCATGGCGAACACCATCCCCGACATGTGTTGGGTCAAATGACGGACGAGTACAAGACCGCGTTGGATGGCAAAATACATCCGGACCGTGCGATCTAAACGGGTGCGGGCGGTTTGAGGGTCCACGTTGGAGATGCCCTTAGCCCCCTTTTCAAAAGAGCAGCGGTGTATAAAATGATGTCGATAATCCTGCAAAGCTGCTCTAAACCAGGTCGTCCAGTGGCGTGAATATAAACAACCAGATTGGTTTTCGGCCAAAATAAAAAGGTGGACAGACGAGCCCTTAATTCTCCCGGCCATGCACAAGCACAGCAAACGTGTGTGTGTGTGTGTGTTTTTCTCACGATGAGATGCATGCATGCCGTGTTTAGATTAGGTCGGTGTGACGGTGTGAACGGGCGAAGATGGAAATGGTCCTGGCGTGCGTATGTCCAGCGGCGGTCTCCGCCGTGCTCCGCTGGAGCGCGTGGGGGCGGTACGCTATCGGTGTGCGGCGCGCAATCTGTTGCACCGTTTGGATCGGGTCGTATGCGCAGCCGGCCGGTGCGTGGTGGAGCCGTTTCAAAATAGATGACTCAACTTTTTGTTTCGGTTATCGGTCGGGCCTCTCCCTCCCTCCATTTCATCCCAGCCTAGCAGAGCAGACGCATCACAGGGCATATGCCGTGCGTACGGGACGCCGGCACGGATGGAATCCGAATCTGCTTCTTGCTCTCAAGACTTCCTTTGCAGTACCACCTCACCGATCTGATGACAGCTTTTTATTAGAAAAAATAATAGCTGGCTAGCCAGATCGAGCAAACATACGCCTGCCCGCTGACATAAAAAAAAACAGTGCAGCTATGAAACCATATCCCAGCTAGGGCGACGCATGCATGTGCATCAGTGCATGTTAGGCAGATGCTGATCAGCACATTGTCAACGACCCATTGATCCCCTGTCTCAGCCGCTCCAGAGAATCAAAGAAAGCATGCACATGTCTACCAAACAGCCTTCCAATTAGCTCTTCATCATTGGCCGCATCACCACAGATGCCAATGCCAATCATAGACCGATGTACCCTACTTATAGTTTCACACCTACGCTACGTTGCCAGCCATGGCCGGCCGATGAACCAGCACAAGGACAGAAGAAAAAAAAAATATGTAAGCCGAAGGATGCCATTTTTTTCTTTCTTTCTTTCTTATCTTTCGCTTGCACCGGTAGCGACATAAATCTTCAGTGTTTTTTGGGTTTCAGTTGGCAGAGATGGTTGTTTGGGTCGTGCCCGTTCATCCCCTTTTGCCAACTCTTTAATTGCTTCTTTCTTCGTTCGTGCCACACTGATCGAGTGCATTGGTGACTGAGAGTGACCATCATCACGAAATGCGCCAACATTGTCGAAATAAGCACCGATCAATTCCCTGACCTAGAAAACAAGTTTCTATTTTTTTTTTCCTTTTTTCCTGTTTGCGGGAAAACATGTTTTTTTGTTTTGTTTTTTGGGAGTGTAGCAGTTAGCGAGTGAGTGACACATCACAACGCACCAAATAATAATTTTTTGACAAGTGGACCCTAGTAAAGAGCCCAACAATGAAAAAAAGTGGGCCTGGGCGAGGATCCAAGAAATCCAGAGGATATGGGCGGTAGCTTCGTCAAATAAATTTCTCGCCTTGGAACTAATAAGTAATTCTTCTAAAAAACTAATAATTAGTTTCTTGACATGGAATTCTGGCTTCTTCGAATCAATTCCCCTCTTTTGACGCGACGCCGATACATTGAGAATGTGATCGTTTCTTACTCGATAGCTTTGACTTCACCATGTTGAGATTTACCCGGCAATAACTTTTGATGCCGATACATTGAGAATGTTATCGTTTTTTACTCGATAGCTTTGACTTCACCATGTCGAGATTTATCCAACAATAACTTTTGATAGTACTACTCACAACGCTTCTTTTTTGTTAATATGTTCGCTCATCACTTTAGGTCATCTCGTTTGTTCACGCAATGACAGGCAGACAACCCATATTTATTCTTTTCTATTTTTTTATTAATTTTCTTTTCTCTTTGCCCTGCCACATTCTACTTCGAGCAACTTGCATTGGACTAGTGTATCTCTGGCTATTGACCTCCATCCATGCATTCACATCGAGTTCGGTGACCATGAACATGCCGTGTGGGCGGTCAAATAACCATCACACCCCTCCCGAGTCCCGACGCTACTCAAGGAAAAACACGTGATCCAAGCTGATGCAGCCAACCTCGACGTCGTCGATCTAGCTAGCTCGGGTCGTACACGCTGCTGTTGCTATTGCCACGTACGCCGCGTCGATCTAGCTAGCTCAGACGGCAGGCTTTTATTACTAGTACCATTAGCCAGATCGAACAAACATACCGCTGCCTGCACACTGGATGAGTAAAAAACGCAGCAGCACCGAAAACCATCTCCCGGGACGTCCCATGTTGGGCAGCTCGATGCTGAATAGTACATCATTCATAGTCAACGACTGATCGTATCAATCCCATGTCTCGGTCAGAAGCCAGGTGGATGCCCATGTACTTGCACGCTAGTACGATCAAGACATCCTCTTAGTTAACTGTTGGTCATTGGCCACACACACCAATGATGATAGAGATCGATGCCAACATCTGATATGGCTTCACACCTACTGTACAATGTCAACAACCAATCAGCAAAAGGAACGCAGCGCAGGGCAGCCCGTGGATGTGGAAAACAGTACGTACTAAATAAACCACACAAAACCAAATCAGACCGGAGTTTCTCATGGGACCGACCGGCCAACTTTCGGAGCATATTTCAAGCCTTTTGGGTTTCAGCTGACAGAGATGGGCGTATGTGGATCCTCCTTTTCTCCAACCCGATCTTTTTCTTGTTCCTCTTCGTTCGTACCACACACAGAATGCACCAGCAAGTGAGTGACCCGTCAGCGGAAAATGCGCAATGATATAATTGACCCAAACACGAAGCAAATCGTGGACGTAGCAACAAAAGGTATTATATTTCCTTTTTCTGCTTTGAGGCCGATGTACGTACAAGTAGAGTGATGGACACGTCATCATGCTCCGAACAAAGAGAAAAGGGAGAAGAATATGATGGATGGGCCCAACGATGGAAAAAATGAGCCAGAACGAGGATCCAGGATGTCGATTTTTTAGCGGTTGCTTTTACTAATGTTGATCTAATTTTTTTTTATTTATTATCCTATTAAAAAACATGCTTTCATATCGCGGCGGTCCATCGTTACTTTTTTTTATCATGAAAATCAATCAATGTAACCCCTTTCCATTTACATATCACATCAGCAACCCTCTCCACAACAGTGTACATGCCTGACATGCTCATTTATGCCTTGTATGTGGTCATTGTCGGAACTCCTTGCAATGAACCAAGCATTGAAGGCGTTTGGTCGAACCGCGGTGTCGATGCATCCTCAGATTTATCCAACACCAACAAAAATGAGAAGAAGTGTATGTGTTTTTCGCATGATGATGTAACTTCGAGTAACCATCTAGCAAGGGACATAAACTGTGTGTGAGACCTGCAGACATGAAAAACTGTATAAATAAATACTCCAACCACCTGCCTCCGGTGGCAGTTTGTCTGTTCTGCTGTTCCGGATGCTTCATTATAAACAAATACTCTAACCAACCACATGCATGTAACTACATAAGTGAATTTTATCTAGAGAAGATAAGCTTGCACTGAATTAGGCCGAAGCTCTATATATACACAACTTCTAAGAAAATGAATTAAGCATAGGAGGAGCCATGATCAAATTAAATAGAAGCTGGTGAAGCTTGAACCATGCCTGTTTAACCACCAACTTGTGGTGCTAACAGGTAAGACTCCAGAATCCATAAAAGAAGTAAAACATCGAAAACTTCTCGATCCAAGAAAGGAATCAACAAATACCTCCAAGCCACTCGGCGTCATGGCTAGTTCCTCCGCCTCCTGGCCTCGCGCGTGTGGCTAGATGCGTAAGGCCTAGCTCCGCCTGATATGCACACGGCAACTAGATTAAAGAAGTGTAGTGAAGAGTAAATAGCTAGAGCTGGAAGACACACGCGTGATCTTACCGACAGCGTTTGAGGCAAGACGCCGGCGGACAACGCGACTCCATGGATCACATGCGAGTGAACACCAATATTTGCATATGCTTTTCTTCTCTACACCCGTGTTTTCCCGAGAGGCGGTCAATTGATGGACACTCTTATAGATGAGCATCAGGAAAATGTGGAATGCGAGGTGGCGCTCGACCCTTCTTTCATGTGCGCCAGGTGTTGATGGTGATGCAATAGCTTTGTGCGAGGAGGACGCCTGTCCTAGCAGCATGCACGTGGCACTGGCATCCTGCCAAGTGTGTTTTGGGTGGGCTGAGTCATGCATCTACTGATTTTTTTCAGCCATTTTGTTTTCTTAACACATGTATATTTTGTGCCTGGGTCTGCAAACAAGCTGAGTTCGAGCGAGTTGACCTAGTGTGAGCTCAACTCATACTAAAATATGACCAAGCAAAATCTGAGAGAAGATCACAGTTGAGCTGTAGAAATGGCTCTTGCATCGATATCTGAGTTAGTTTTGAGCTAAATGAGACAATGTAAATCCTTTTTTCAAATAGATATGCCACAATAACATAAGAAAACATAAGAGGGTGCATCTGCTATCGAACTTTGGCCAAAAAATAGCAGTATATTTAGCACATGACAGACCATGTACCATATTAAGGCGTAAATTTGCTATGTGTTTATTACTCTTTCATGTTTGTTTGTTTGTAGATAAAATGAAGGAAAATCACTTACACAACATATAGTAATATTTTATCTTATTTCCTTTTAATATATAGTAACAACATTCAATGTAATTAGTTCGACCTAAGATTGATGGTGCTAGTGTTGGCTCAAGCTCAACTCATTTCTCGGTCGAGCTATATAAAACGTTCATACTCAACTCAATTCTTTTGGAGTCGGTCTCGAGTCTAGCCAAAAGATGAGTCAACTTCGAATGGCTCGCGAGCCGCAAGCTTTTTCTTACAGCCTTATTTGCACAATTGCTCTAACATGGAGATCCAGGTAATGAAAGGGCCAAAAAGGAAATAGTCATTGGTCCGGCGGCTGGGTCATATAAGATTGCACGGTCTAAAAGGAGACTAGACAGAACTTATAATGGAGATAAATGAGTATTTATATTTTCTTATTTTCAAATGCACGTATGACGGAAAGAAATATCTCCAGCTTGCTTCGTACTAGTATAGACAAGTGGTGCCAAAAATGGTTCATACCATGATGGCTAAAAATGCTAAACCACTCAATGGTACTTTGTATTTTCAGAAATATGAAGCAAAATCATTCGTAAAAAGGGAAACAAATATGAGACCTGGTTTAATTGTCCAACTTCAAAAATAATTATTTTCACAATGGCCATCTATCTAACTTTGAAGAAAACTTGGAGTGTAGTTTTTTTGGGTGCAGTTAATTCAAATGTGTTGGCCACTCACTGTACATCCGTTGTGCATGTAGACATTCTCGATATAGTGAACCGCGCTTCGATCTGATAGGGTTATTTTCCTATAAATTTGGTGTTTTTATCTTGCTCTCTCTAGTTCTTTATTCAGGTGTACATTTTCTAACATTGGCACTCGTCCTTTGCAGAGTCTAATTTGTCCAATCAAAGATGTGTGTCAGTTTGGAGTCGTATATGGTTTTTTTGGTAGCTAGAGTCCGCAAAAGAATTAATAGTGCTGGTGATTTTTTTCTCCCCAGTACAATGTTGGAGTCGTTGGCTCAATCCTTGGTGAAATTAATCAGTAGCTAAGTTAAAACAACACAATAAAATGAGACTCCTTGAGCACTCAGTCATCTTCAATTTTCACTTTTTTTATGAATTTACTGTTCATTGGAGGTAGATGAGCCCGGGCTCAGGCTTGAATTATTGGACTGTAAGGGTACTATTAAGATGAAATTGTCTAAAGCACCTACCACATTCTAGATCTGAGGAAGTATTTACATGACCACAACCGAAAACGACCTGTAGCAATGAGAGTGATTTATCTATCATGCACTGGATATAGCATGCATGCTTTGAGATTCGTGCAATGTTTTTCATCTTGTTCCAGAGTTTTATATTATCTTCCATTCATTTTTTATTTCAAAGTGTATCATAATGTTTCGTTTGTACCAAAAAGTAAGATTGCACTTGTTTCAGAATGGATTTACTGGTACACAACGATACACAATGAAACATTATGTTACGCTTAAAAAGAAGAAATGCAAAACCTAATGTAACACCATGTAATAAGACAAAAATGGTCAAAGCCAGTAAATGTAGGACGAATCTTAAAGCAATAGTGTACAGTGAATATGTGCATGGTACATGTGTAACACCCTGAGAATCATGCTACAGTAACCCTCTGTGATTAAGCTAATCATATTGCTAAACAGGGCTAGATCACATTTGAACCACACCCTTGTCAAACTCCTAGTTCAAACTTCAATTAAATTTAAAAGTGGAAAATAAAAGTTTTCAAAAATTCAAACAAAAATGTTCAGTGGGTTCTAAATAATACACTGGTAATTATGGTGGAGAAATCACATTTTTATAAAATGTCTAAATACTTTTAAATGAAATAAAACAAAAAAGGAAATAAACAAATAAGAGAAAACAGAAAACAAAACAGTCAAAAGAAAAAAAGAGCAGGCCTCCCCCCCCACTGGACCCGCGGCCCAAACCCCCCCCCCCCCGGCCCAAGCTGGGCCGCCACCCGCGCCCCGCGCCCCGGCCCAGCCCACCTCCCCCCGCGTCCCCTTCCTGTTCCCCCGACCGGCCGAACCCCCTCGCCGGCGGTGAACCCCGCGAGAGGATAAGGGCGCCAGCGGCCCCGCTCCCTTGGGCCTCTCTCCCACTCACACCGCTCTCCCTCTCGGCCCCCGCGCCTTCCTCTTCCCTCCCCCGGATCCGCGCCGCTCCCCTCTTCCCCACGCCCGACGCGCTCGCCGCCGTTCCCGTCGTTCACGCGGCCACCGTGCCCCACTCGCCACCCCGCCGTGTCGTACGACGTCGCCGCCCTCGACTACACCCCCTCCGCCTCTCCTTCGAGGCTCGGAGCCACTGCAACCGCCTCCCCGAGCTCGCCTTCAACCTCGAACGCCGGCGACCCCCCTTCTTCCCCGGCGACGACCTGCTGCTCCTAAGCACCCACGGGCCTTTCTTGCGCCGCGCGGTGAGCTCCTCTACCTCCTCCCCCTCTCCGCTAGCTCGCTCGCGCTCCGTAGCTGCTTCCCCGCGCGCGCCCGAACGCCACGCCGCGGAGCTCGCCGCCGGCGTGTCTCCGGTGACCAAATGGTCACGGGCGTTGGCCCGCTAGCCCGACCGCACCGTGCCGTACCCACCTAGCTAGCTAGTTCGGCCGTTCGCGCGCTCTAGCGTAGCTTTCGTCGGGCACCCGTGGCACCTCGCCGCCGGCGAGCTTGTAGCGGTCGCCCCCGGCCGTTCCAGCCCCTCCGACCACCGCCGTTGGACGCGCGACGTCGAGCCGCGTCGAACGCGCCCAGCCACGCCCCCGGAGACCCCCTGTACGTGAAACCCGCGCCCCTCCCGAGCCGCGCCGCCGTGCGTTTGGTCGCCGGCGATACTCCGGCGCCGGCCGCCGACGTGGCACACCTGGGGCCACCCCTGGGTCACTGCCAGTGGCCCCCACGGGCCCAGTTGACTGGGTTGACCCAGTCAACTGCTGACTGGGCAGGCCCAGTCACTGACATGCGGGCCCCGCCGCAAAAATTAAAAAAGAAAAGAAAAGAAAATGTTTTTATAAATAAAAATAATTAGTTTAATTAATCTCTCACTGACAGGTGGGCCCAGTAGCTAATTAACTAAAGATTAATTAGTTTAATCCTCTGTTAACCCACTGTCTATGACAGGTGGGTCCCCCTTGTCAGTTTGACCAGTCAACCCGGACTGTCGACCTCTGACGTCACTCCTACGTCATGCTGACGTCATATCCCTTTTTCTGTTAAATTAAATAATTCCAGAAATTCAAATAAACTTTGAAAATTCATATCTTTTAAACCGTAACTCGGATGAAAATGTTTTCTATATGAAAGTTGCTCAGAACGACGAGACGAATCCGACTACGCAGTCCGTTCATCCACCGCACCTCCCTAACCTATCGAACTAGCAACTTTCCCCCTCCGATCCGTCTGTCCGAAAACGCGAAACATCGGGCATACCTCCCGGATGTTCCCCCCCTTCACCGGTACCACCTACTGTCGCGTTAGGGCACCCCTAGCACCGCTCACTGTCATGTCACGCATCGTCATGCTTATGTTTGCATTGTATTTACTGTTTCTTCCCCCTCTTCTCTCCGGTAGACTACGAGACCGACACTGCTGCTGCCCAGTTCGACTACGGAGTCGACGACCCCTCCTACTTGCCAGAGCAACCAGGCAAGCCCCCCTTGATCACCAGATATCGCCTACTCTACTCTCTACTACTTGCATTAGAGTAGTGTAGCATGTTACTGCTTTCGATTAATCCTATTCTGTTGCATAGCCTGTCATTGTTGCTACAGTTGTTCCCCTTACCTTCTATCCTACTGCTTAGTCTAGGATGCTAGATTTCCATCAGTGGCCCTACATTCTTGTCCGTCTGCTGTGCTATACTATCGGGCCGTGATCACCTGGGCGGTGAACACGGGCATATACTTATATACTATATACATGACACATGTGATGATTAAAGTCGGGTCGGCTCGTAGGAGTACCCGCAAGTGGATCTTTGTGGCGGAGCGACAGGGCAGGTTGAGACCGCCTAGGTGAGAGGTGGGCCTGGCCCTGGTCGGCGTTCGCGGATACTTAACACGCTTAACGAGATCTTGGTATTTGATCTGAGTCTGGCCATTTGGTCTATACGCACTAACCATCTACGTGGGAGTAGTTATGGGTATCCCGACGTCGTGGTATCAGCCGAAGCCTTCTTGACGTCAGCGACTGAGTGGCGCGCGCCGGATTGGACTGGAACGCCACTTAGGCTAGGTCTGCTTCCGGCCGCGTATGCAACGTGCAGGTGTGCATAGGGCGATGGGCCCAGACCCCTGCGCGCATAGGGTTAGACCGGCGTGCTGACCTCTCTGTTGTGCTTAGGTGGGGCTGCGACGTGTTGATCTTACGAGGCCGGGCATGACCCAGGAAAGTGTGTCCGGCCAATTGGGATCGAGCGTGTTGGGTTATGTGGTGCACCCCTGCAGGGAAGTTTATCTATTCGAATAGCCGTGTCCCTCGGTAAAAGGACGACCCGGAGTTGTACCTTGAGCTTATGACAACTAGAACTGGATACTGAATAAAGTACACCCTTCCAAGTGCCAGATACAACCCGGTGATCGCTCTCTAACAGGGTGCCGAGGAGGGGATCGCCGGGTAGGATTATGCTATGCGATGCTACTTGGAGGACTTCAATCTACTCTCTTCTACATGCTGCAAGATGGAGGTGTCCAGAAGCGTAGTCTTCGACAGGACTAGCTATCCCCCTCTTATTCCGGCATTCTGCAGTTCAGTCCACTGATATGCCTCTTTACACATATACCCATGCATATGTAGTGTAGCTCCTTGCTTGCGAGTACTTTGGATGAGTACTCACGGTTGCTTTTCTCCCTCTTTTCCCCTTTCTATATCGGATTGTCGCAATCAGATGTTGGAGTTCAGGAGCCAGACGCCACCGTCGACGACGACACCTACGACACTGGAGGTGCCTACTACTACGTGCAGGCCGCTGACGACGACCAGGAGTAGTTAGGAGGTCCCAGGCAGGAGGCCTTGCCTTTTCGATCGTTGCTACTTTTGTGCTAGCCTTCTTAAGGCAGACTTGTTTAACTTATGTCTGTACTCAGATATTGTTGCTTCCGCTGACTCGTCTATGATCGAGCACTTGTATTCGAGCCCTTGAGGCCCCTGGCTTGTATTATAATGCTTGTATGACTTATTTATGTTGTAGAGTTGTGTTGTGATATCTTCCCGTGAGTCCCTGATCGTGATCGTACACATTTGCGTGCATGATTAGTGTACGGTCAAATCGGGGGCGTCACAAGTTGGTATCAGAGCCGACTGCCTGTAGGAAACCCCTTTCCACACTCCTTGGCCGAAGTCGAGTCTAGACATTATAAAAACTTTTACTAACATGGCTGTGTGTCTTACGGGCCCACGTCGCCGTTGGGTGGTACTAGGATCTTTTACTCCTCGACCTTTACTCTGGGACTCTGAACTCTCTTCTACTCGGGTTAAACGAATTTACTAACTCTAACACTAGGATCCCGTGACCGCGTTCACCCCAAAGATGGATAAGCCTTAGTTGTTTCTTAGAATAGTATTTTGACCAATTCACACACTGTCATTTGACTCCTTTGAAACGTCTTTGCTTTCAGATGGAACCCACGAGGCAGGTTGTTCGCCACACGATGGCCATTGGTGCCTCGGGATCACCTGCGGTGCTAGCTGAGATGATGACCTATCTGGGTTATCGCTGGCACCCTGAGTTCACCGTCTACGAGGAGTACCAGGACTTTAACCAGGAGCAGTACCGTGCCATCGTCCACCTCTACTCTCGGGAGTACGACTCCACTACTGTGCTGCACACCGCACATGGTGTTGGTGTGACCATCGATATGGCTGTCCACGATGCTGCCTATGCAGCTCTGACACGTCTTCGTGGAGAGTATCAGGAGTTGGACACCTCCCCTTTCAGGCACATTGCTATCGCCTCTGATGTTGGTGCGGAGGGATACTATACTGCTGCCTACTCCACTGTCACCCGGGAGCCCTTCTACCATCAGCACCTGGTTCTGCATGCTGATGGGCTGGATCGAGCTAACCGAGCTCTTCGCCACGAGATGTACACCACCCGTCAGCACCTTTACCGTGCTCTGACGCTGCTGCACCCCTTTGTCCGATCTGGACAGGTACCGCGTGCTGCGATCTACCCAGCCAGGACCGTGATGCCCCACGGTGTCGGTTGGCCAGAGGTGGGAGGCTACTCTCCCGCACTTGGTTCTCTTCTGCCACCTGAGCGTCGGACTCTACACCTGAGTATCCGCGGGCCCCAGTCTGCTGACGTGGAGGACTATCCGTTACCTCACTACCAGCTGTTGGGCTACGATTACCTCCACAGCACCTCTTGGGACTGATGTAGGCTTGATTGTAGTATTAGTTGCAGCGGCCTATGATGTTTTAGTCTATGTACTGAACCCTGTGTACTGAACTCTATGCATGACCCCTTTTGTAAGCTATGCCGACTACTGAGTAGTAGCTATCGTGCTCCTTTCATTATGCATGTTTCATCATGAATGATTCTTGTCATTGCAAATTTTCTAAATGCTGAACTACCCCTGTTATATATTAGCAGGATGGTTAGACCAGGTGGTCGTGGCCGTGGTGGCGATGCCCCACCACCACCTGAGTACATGGCTGGTATGATCCAACAGTTCGAACTGAACCGCCAATTCATGGAAAATATGATGGCTCAGTTTCCTCGCCCCAATATGAACCAGCAGCAAGCCCAAGTGACTCTTCAAGATTTCATACGCCTCAACCCAACCATCTACTGCAGCTCAACTCAGCCTCTGGATGCTGATGACTGGCTCCGTGACATCACCTATGAGATGGAGTCTGCTGATGTAGCCCCTGCCAGCTATGTCAATTTTGCTTCCTTCTTCTTGAAGGGACCCGCAGCTCAATGGTGGGACAGCCACAGGCGTACTCTGCCAGCTGGAACAATCATCACCTGGCCAGACTTCCAAGCTGCCTTCCGTGCCCGCTTCATTCCTCAGGGAGTCATGGACCGGAAGAAGCGTGAGTTCCGCAACCTCACCCAAGGCAACAAAACTGTCGAAGCTTATCAGCGGGAGTTTCTGGACTTGTCCCGCTATGCTGAAGAAGACATTGCAACTGATGCACGCAGACAGGAGAAGTTCCGTGATGGACTACAAGCTGACATCAAGCTCGCACTTCTAGTGCATGACTTCGCCGATTTCGCCACCTTGGTGAATAAGGCCATCAATGTCGAGACGGGTCTGCAGGAATACCAGAGCTCTCAGAGGCGCACCCGTGACACGGGCTCATCTTCGGGCTCGCCCTCACAGAAGCGTAAGATATGGATCCCGAACAGCATGTATCGTCCAAATGCACCTGCTCCCAGGAAATCTTATGCTGCACCGCGTCTGCCTCCTCCACCATCTAAGCAGTCAAAGCTACCAGCTCCCCCACCTGGGGCTCCTGTTCCCACTCCAGATAATGGTCTGTGCTTCAAGTGTGGTCAACCGGGTCACTTTGCCAGGAACTGCTATCAGAATCAGAATCAACTGGCCCTTCCAGCAGCTGGCCGTGGTAACAACCAGCCCCGCAACAACAATGCTAAGTCTCAAGGTCGTGCTCATGCCAACCACGTTGATCTCAGCGAAGCTCAAGACCAGCCTGGTACTGTGATGGGTACACTCCTCGTAAATTCAGTACCAGCATCCGTTTTATTTGATACAGGAGCGTCCCACTCATTCATTTCAGCAGAATTTGCATTCCTGCATGGCATTAATCACGAAGAGATAAACACTCCGCTAGTGGTACACACCCCAGCGGGCCAATGTCAAACCTCTATGGTTAGTCGCGATGTTACTGTTGAAATTGAAGGACTGGAATTTCTTGTCTCTCCCATCGTACTGAAGTCCTGTAGCATTGATCTCATTCTGGGAATGAATTGGTTAAAAGCGCATACTGCTTCAATCGTTTGCACCACTAAGACCATCCATCTGCTACACCCTTCAGATGAGATAGTTACTTACCAAGCCCATCTGGTGCAAAATGCCGAGGCAAGGCTCTATGCATTGAATGCATTGAACGCTGCACCACTCGAGGGCATTGAAAACATTCCCGTCGTGCGTGAATTCCTCGACGTCTTTCCTGAAGAACTTCCGGGGATTCCCCCTGCTAGAGCTGTCGAATTCATCATCGACTTGAAACCAGGCACCACTCCTATAGCCAAGCGACCCTACAAAATGCCGCCGCATGAACTCCTTGAGCTTAAGGAGGAAATCGACAAGTCTCTTCGCAAAGGATTCATTCGCCCAAGTTGCTCTCCTTGGGGAGCACCTTCTCTCTTTGTCAAGAAGAAGGATGGGACAAACCGGTTAGTTCAAGACTACCGTCCTATAAACCAAGCTACCATTCAGAATAAATACCCTCTTCCTCGGATCAATGATCTGTATGATCAACTGGCGGGTTCGTCAGTGTTCTCTAAGCTCAACTTGAGGTTGGGCTACCACCAGATCCGTGTTCGCGAAGAGGATATCCCAAAGACCGCCTTCGTGACTCGCTATGGTTCATACGAGTACACCGTCATGTCTTTCGGTTTAACCAATGCTCCAGCCACCTTCTCTCGTCTGATGAACTACATATTCATGGATTACCTCGACAAGTTCGTCGTGGTTTATCTGGATGATATCCTGATATTTTCCAAGAACGAAGAAGAACATGCTGAACATCTTCGTCTTGTGCTGGAAAAGCTACGAGAACATCAACTATATGCCAAGTTCTCTAAATGTGAATTCTGGCTACCCGAAGTAACCTATCTCGGGCATGTCATCTCTAAGGATGGTATTGCCGTCAACCCCGAGCGAGTTCAGGCTATTCTTGATTGGACTCCTCCCAAGAACGTTAAGCAAGTCAGAAGTTTTCTCGGTCTCGCCAGCTATTGCCGTCGATTTGTCGAGAACTTCTCCAAGATCGCCAGGCCTCTGACTAACCTGTTACATAAGGGCGTCAAGTTCCAATGGACAGACAAATGTCAGGAAAGTTTCCAGGCACTCAAAGACAAGTTGACTTCTGCCCCAGTTCTAGCTCCACCTGATACTAAGAAGGACTTCGTCATATACTGCGACGCTTCCCGTCAAGGATTAGGCTGTGTCCTAATGCAAGACCGCAGAGTGATTGCTTATGCCTCTCGACAATTGCGCCCTCACGAAGAGAACTACCCAGTTCATGACCTCGAACTTGCTGCCGTCATTCATGCGCTGAAGCAGTGGCGACATTACCTTCTCGGTAATCGTTGCGAGATCTTCACTGACCACCAAAGTCTGAAGTATCTGTTTACTCAACCAGATCTGAACCTCCGTCAACAGAGATGGATGGAGCTCGTTGTAGACTTTGACTTGGGTATTTCCTATACACCAGGCAAGGCTAATGTAATGGCTGATGCCTTGAGCCGCAAGTCTTACTGCAACCACCTCCAGGTTCACAAAGTTCAGCCCTCGCTTGTTGAAGAATTCAGGAAGCTGAACCTCCATATTGTTCCTCCGGGTGCACTCGCTCCCCCTCCTAAGGAGTTCCGCAAGATGAACCTCCGTGTTGTTCCCCAGGGTTCCCTCAATACCCTGGTCGTCGAACCAGATCTCCTGGACTCCATCAAGAGAATACAGGGATATGACTCTGAAGCCCATAAGATTAAGCGCTACCTCGCAGAAGGAAAACCCTCATTCTTCACTATTGCTGAAGATGGCACCTTATACTTCAAGGGCCGCCTAGTGGTGCCATGTGCAGAGAAAAACCTGGATATGACACAGGAAGTTATGAAAGAAGCTCATGATACGCCTCTGTGTATCCATCCTGGTAGTACAAAGATGTACCAAGATATCCGACAGAGATTCTGGTGGACTAATATGAAGCAAGACATTGCTCGTTATGTTGCTGAGTGTGACGTTTGCCGTCGTATCAAAGCAGAACATCAAAGGCCTGCTGGAACTCTGCAACCTATCTCTATTCCTGAATGGAAATGGGACCATGTTGAGATGGACTTCGTCACTGGATTTCCCAAATCGCAGAAAGGTAATGATGCTATTCTTGTCGTCATTGACCGGCTTTCCAAAGTTGCACATTTCCTGGCAGTTAAAGAAACGATCACTGCTAGCCAGTTGGCAACGCTCTATATGTCCAGGATTGTTTCGCTCCACGGTATTCCATTGGTTATCAGTTCAGACCGTGGTAGCTTATTCACTTCAAGATTCTGGGCAAGTTTCCAAGAAGCAATGGGAACTCATCTGTCATTCAGTACTGCGTTTCATCCTCAATCGCAAGGACAAGTTGAACGCGTCAATCAAATCCTCGAAGACATGCTTCGAGCTTGCGTTATTTCCTTCGGCAAGAAATGGGAGGAATCTCTCCCGTATGCTGAGTTCTCCTATAATAATAGCTATCAAGCTAGTCTGAAGATGGCCCCCTTCGAGGTGTTATATGGACGAAAGTGCCGAACCCCTCTGAACTGGTCAGAAACTGGGGAACGTCCACTCTTCGGTCCGGATATTATCCAAGATGCCGAAGAACAAGTCCGCATTATTCGCGAGAATCTCAAGACTACTCAGTCACGTCAGAAGAGTCAGTATGACCGTCATCATAAAGACATGGTCTATCAACCTGGCGAAAAGGCTTATCTTCGAGTCACACCTATGAAGGGTGCTCACCGCTTCGGGATCAAGGGCAAACTAGCTCCTCGCTATATTGGCCCATTCACTATTCTCGAAAGGCGTGGAAAAGTGGCATACCAACTGGAACTACCGCCGAACCTTTCTCAGGTTCACGATGTGTTCCATGTGTCACAGCTCCGCCGTTGCTTCAAGGATCCAATCCGAGCGGTGGATCACGAAGTGCTCGAATTGCAGCAAGACCTCTCCTATAAGGAGCATCCGGTCCGCATTCTCGACCAAGCTGAACGCCGTACACGTCAGAAGGCGATCAAGTTTCTCAAAGTCCAGTGGTCGCACCATTCTGAAGATGAGGCCACTTGGGAACGAGAGGATCGTCTGCGCGAAGAATACCCCGCACTGTTTCCTTCTACCTCCTAAATCTCGGGACGAGATTTCTTGTAGTGGAGGAGATTTGTAACACCCTGAGAATCATGCTACAGTAACCCCCTGTGATTAAGCTAATCATGTTGCTAAACAGGGCTTGATCACATTTGAACCACACCCCTGTCAAACTCCTAGTTCAAACTTCAAATATAATTAAAGTGAAAAATAAAAGTTTTCAAAAACTCAAACAAAAATGTTCTGTGGGTGCTAAATAATACACTGGCAATTATGGTGGAGAAAACTCCTTTTTATAAAATGCCTAAATACTTTAAATGAAATAAAACAGAAAAGGAAATAAACAAATAAAAAGAAAACAGAAAACAGAACCCAGGCAGAGAAAAAGAAAAAAAAAGGGGGAAAAAGGCCGCTTCCCCCCCCACTGCCCCCCCGGCCCAAACTGGGCCGCAGCCGCGCCCCCGGCCCAGCCCACCTCCTCCCTCGCCCCTTCCCTGTTCCCCCGACCGGGTCGGAACAGGGGCGCGCTGCCGCCCGACCCCCTCGCCGGCACCGACGCCGGAGGGGATAAGGTCGCCAGCTCCCCCGCCTCCTCGGGCCTCCCTCCCACTCACCCCGCTCTCCCTCTCGGCCCCCGCGCCTCCCTCTTCCCTCCCCCGGATCCGCGCCGCTCTCCTCTGCCCCACGCCCGACGCGCTCGCCGCCGTTCCCGTCGTTCACGCGGCCACCGTGCCCCACTCGCCACCTCGCCGTGTCGTACGACGTCGCCGCCCTCGACTACACCCCCTCCGCCTCTCCTTCGAGGCTCGGAGCCACTGCAACCGCCTCCCCGAGCTCGCCTTCAACCTCGGACGCCGGCGACCCCCTTTCTTCCCCGGCGACGACCTGCTGCTCCTAAGCACCCACGGGCCTTTCTTGCGCCGCGCGGTGAGCTCCTCTACCTCCTCCCCCTCTCCGCTAGCTCGCTCGCGCTCCGTAGCTGCTTCCCCGCGCGCGCCCGAACGCCACGCCGCGGAGCTCGCCGCCGGCGTGTCTCCGGTGACCAAATGGTCACGGGCGTTGGCCCGCTAGCCCGACCGCACCGTGCCGCACCCACCTAGCTAGCTAGTTCGGCCGTTCGCGCGCTCTAGCGTAGCTTCCGTCAGGCACCCGTAGCACCTCGCCGCCGGCGAGCTTGTAGCGGTCGCCCCCGGCCGTTCCAGCCCCTCCGACCACCGCCGTTGGACGCGCGACGTCGAGCCGCGTCGAACGCGCCCAGCCACGCCCCCGGAGACCCCCTGTACGTGAAACCCGCGCCCCTCCCGAGCCGCGCCGCCGTGCGTTTGGTCGCCGGCGATACTCCGGCGCCGGCCGCCGACGTGGCACACCTGGGGCCACCCCTGGGTCACTGCCAGTGGCCCCCACGGGCCCAGTTGACTGGGTTGACCCAGTCAACTGCTGACTGGGCAGGCCCAGTCACTGACATGCGGGCCCCGCCGCAAAAATTAAAAAAGAAAAGAAAAGAAAATGTTTTTATAAATAAAAATAATTAGTTTAATTAATCTCTCACTGACAGGTGGGCCCAGTAGCTAATTAACTAAAGATTAATTAGTTTAATCCTCTGTTAACCCACTGTCTATGACAGGTGGGTCCCCCTTGTCAGTTTGACCAGTCAACCCGGACTGTCGACCTCTGACGTCACTCCTACGTCATGCTGACGTCATATCCCTTTTTCTGTTAAATTAAATAATTCCAGAAATTCAAATAAACTTTGAAAATTCATATCTTTTAAACCGTAACTCGGATGAAAATGTTTTCTATATGAAAGTTGCTCAGAACGACGAGACGAATCCGACTGCGCAGTCCGTTCATCCACCGCACCTCCCTAACCTATCGAACTAGCAACTTTCCCCCTCCGATCCGTCTGTCCGAAAACGCGAAACATCGGGCATACCTCCCGGATGTTCCCCCCCCTTCACCGGTACCACCTACTGTCGCGTTAGGGCACCCCTAGCACCGCTCACTGTCATGTCACGCATCGTCATGCTTATGTTTGCATTGTATTTACTGTTTCTTCCCCCTCTTCTCTCCGGTAGACTACGAGACCGACACTGCTGCTGCCCAGTTCGACTACGGAGTCGACGACCCCTCCTACTTGCCAGAGCAACCAGGCAAGCCCCCCCCCTTGATCACCAGATATCGCCTACTCTACTCTCTACTACTTGCATTAGAGTAGTGAAGCATGTTACTGCTTTCGATTAATCCTATTCTGTTGCATAGCCTGTCATTGTTGCTACAGTTGTTCCCCTTACCTTCTATCCTACTGCTTAGTCTAGGATGCTAGATTTCCATCAGTGGCCCTACATTCTTGTCCGTCTGCTGTGCTATACTATCGGGCCGTGATCACCTGGGCGGTGAACACGGGCATATACTTATATACTATATACATGACACATGTGATGATTAAAGTCGGGTCGGCTCGTAGGAGTACCCGCAAGTGGATCTTTGTGGCGGAGCGACAGGGCAGGTTGAGACCGCCTAGGTGAGAGGTGGGCCTGGCCCTGGTCGGCGTTCGCGGATACTTAACACGCTTAACGAGATCTTGGTATTTGATCTGAGTCTGGCCATTTGGTCTATACGCACTAACCATCTACGTGGGAGTAGTTATGGGTATCCCGACGTCGTGGTATCAGCCGAAGCCTTCTTGACGTCAGCGACTGAGTGGCGCGCGCCGGATTGGACTGGAACGCCACTAGGCTAGGTCTGCTTCCGGCCGCGTACGCAACGTGCAGGTGTGCATAGGGCGATGGGCCCAGACCCCTGCGCGCATAGGGTTAGACCGGCGTGCTGACCTCTCTGTTGTGCTTAGGTGGGGCTGCGACGTGTTGATCTTACGAGGCCGGGCATGACCCAGGAAAGTGTGTCCGGCCAATTGGGATCGAGCGTGTTGGGTTATGTGGTGCACCCCTGCAGGGAAGTTTATCTATTCAAATAGCCGTGTCCCTCGGTAAAAGGACGACCCGGAGTTGTACCTTGAGCTTATGACAACTAGAACTGGATACTGAATAAAGTACACCCTTCCAAGTGCCAGATACAACCCGGTGATCGCTCTCTAACAGGGTGACGAGGAGGGGATCGCCGGGTAGGATTATGCTATGCGATGCTACTTGGAGGACTTCAATCTACTCTCTTCTACATGCTGCAAGATGGAGGTGTCCAGAAGCGTAGTCTTCGACAGGACTAGCTATCCCCCTCTTATTCCGGCATTCTGCAGTTCAGTCCACTGATATGCCTCTTTACACATATACCCATGCATACGTAGTGTAGCTCCTTGCTTGCGAGTACTTTGGATGAGTACTCACGGTTGCTTTTCTCCCTCTTTTCCCCTTTCTATATCGGATTGTCGCAATCAGATGTTGGAGTTCAGGAGCCAGACGCCACCGTCGACGACGACACCTACGACACTGGAGGTGCCTACTACTACGTGCAGGCCGCTGACGACGACCAGGAGTAGTTAGGAGGTCCCAGGCAGGAGGCCTTGCCTTTTCGATCGTTGCTACTTTTGTACTAGCCTTCTTAAGGCAGACTTGTTTAACTTATGTCTGTACTCAGATATTGTTGCTTCCGCTGACTCGTCTATGATCGAGCACTTGTATTCGAGCCCTCGAGGCCCCTGGCTTGTATTATAATGCTTGTATGACTTATTTATGTTGTAGAGTTGTGTTGTGATATCTTCCCGTGAGTCCCTGATCGTGATCGTACACATTTGCGTGCATGATTAGTGTACGGTCAAATCGGGGGCGTCACAACATGGTAGAATATTGTTTCTTTGCTAACAATATGAAATATTACTTTCTTGTTGGTTAAAACAGGGAACACCAACCCTTTAGTTGTTGCTCGTTGACACGCACAACAAAGTTAAAGGGTCAAGAGAAGAAAAGAAAGGGTTTGACTAGAGAATATCAACAGCATACAACGAGGCCGGATGCATGCTGAAACTTATTATTGTGTTTTTGCCAATGCACATAATGCATCTATGCCGAACATATCTAGATGGTTGGCTACGTACTACCTCCTTTAAGGTTTATTTACGCGTGTGTGTATCCCTAGGATGACAATTTTACCAACATAACAAAGCATGAGGGAGCTAGCAGTAGCGAAGACAGCGGGGACTGGTGGGGCCATGACCCCCCTAACCCCTAACGATCTACCAAGTGCTTACTTATCCTCTTGATAATCATTTAAAGTGATTTTGTATCTTCAGAAGTACATGATTTGGCCCATGTTATCACGAGTTTGGTTCATTTGGCCCCTACCAACTCTAGATCCTGGCTCCGCTACTGAGGGCTAGAGAATTGATGAAGAATTCTACATCATCTACTGTTAGTAAAATTGATAGAGAGAGCAATGGTGGCTGTGTATGGATCTTCCTTGTGTCGCCCGGCGGGCCTCTCTCGAGCGCCACGACCGACGAGCCACTTGCTTTTTTTCATTGTTTCTGTTTCTATTTCTTTTCTTTTTCGGTTTTACCTTTGTAATTCTTTTTTCGTGCATTGTACAAAGTTCACTGCAAGTTTATTTAAAAAAATGTTCATCATATATTTAAGGAAAATGTTAATCAATATATTTAAAAAAATGTTCAATGTGTAATTTAAAATTGTGCAGCGAATATCTAAAAAAATGTACAATGTGTATTTAAATATTTGTTCAGCGTATATCACGAAAAATCTCAATATGTTTCAAAATATTGTTCGGCCTATATAACAAATATTTTTGAGCTTGTATTTGAAAAATTGTTCAATAAATATTATAAAACAATTCATCATTATTTCTTCAATAAATGTTCAGAATTTCAAAACCTTGATCATGTTTTTATTTTTTTTGTTCACTTTTAAAAAAACATTGTTGATGTTTTAAAAGTTTGTTAGAATTTCAATTTTTTCATGATTTTCAAACATTATTCGCAATTCTTACAGAAATTTTTCACATTTTCCCAAGAAATGTTGAAAATATTGAAGAAAAATAGCCGACCTGCTACTCAACCTAGTACTTCAAATTTAGTGCTTCACTAATAGCAAACCTTAGTCACCAGCTTGACCTGCTAGCAACACTGTTCTCCAGCTCGAGGTTGGTGAGTTTGACTCCCCGCCTGCGCTATATTCTTCACATTTTTTCATTTGGTCGACGCCCGTGAATGGGCCGGCCTGTTATCGCGCCCTTTCAGCGAAAGCATACCTATTGGACGCATGCGGGCGTCCAATAGGTGGTCTCCACAGTTATGCACTTTTTACATCTTTCACAAACTCTTTACTTGGTCTTCTACACATCGCACGGAGAATGCACCAGTGTGTTAGACTATCAGTGACAGGTCAGCAAAAGATGCGCAAAAGAGAAGATTGCATTTTGGAGAGAATAATGAAGATTGCAATGAAACGCTGAACGAATACTCGCGTGGGAGCCCAACGTGCTCTCGGCCCAGGGCGCCATAGGCCACAGACCCAATTAATAATCCTGGCGGTTCGGCTACTGTCCCATTGAATTTTCTGTTTTGCCAAAAACACAAAAAATTAAATACAAACCCTAAATTTTTGTAAAACCCTAATGTTTTTAGAAACAAGGATATTTTTTGTAATGAACCAATTTTAGAAAACAAAAAAACTATTTTAAAATGCGATCATATTTTCAAATATGAACAATTTTTGAAATTCTGATTTTTTAGAAAACGTGAACAATTTTAGAAATTAATATATTTATTTGGAAAATAGAGATATTTTGTGATATTCCGAACTTTATCAAAAACTCCAACCATTTTTTGAAACATGAGGCATTTTGGAGAAACAACTAATATTTTTCGGAAAGATGAACAATTTTTAAATTTTGAACCTTTTATGAAAACATGAAAAAAAACAATAACACGAACAATTTTTTACATTCTAAATAAAATTTGAATATATTGAACGTTTTTTGAATCTGCGGTTTTTTAAATAAATAGAAAAGCAAAAAGAATCATAAAAATACGGAAAATGAAAAATGGAAAATGAAAAAACCAAAAGAAAACTACGGAAACCAGTAAAAAAACCATTTTAAGAATTCTAAATGGTTCCCAAGACCGATTTCTCGCACATATTAGTGGGCCGACCCATCTATCACTCCTGATGGATACGAGGTGTGCGTAGTCTCGATAGTTCGAAATCACTAGTTGAGAAGTACTCGTTGCAAAGATCACTCCAACTCCCCTTGTTGCGACAAGTGGCGCACATGCAGCCCGCCACTTGTCGCAATCTGGGAGTTTTTCCTTTTTCGTAGATTCGTTTATTCAAAATGTTTTATCTCTCAAACCGTACGTCTAAATCTCTAACCGCTTTCACCGTTGGATTCCTCGCGTCGAGATCTTCAAAACTAGATCCCATGTTGATAGGTTTTGACAAAAAAAAATTCACGAAAAAAAGGAACCGGGAGCACGGGTTTTTTCCCTTTCCGAAAGAGGCACGCCCGTGCCTCTCACGAAATCACAATTGTGCCTCCCTCGGAAGCAAAACCGTGACTCTCGCCAATGAAAAAAAAAACAGAAAATGCGTTTTTTTTCGTTTCCGAGAGGCACGGCCGTGACTCTCGCAAAAGCACAACCGTGCCTTTCGCGGAAGCAAAAGCGTGACTCTCGCGAAAGAAAAAAACAGAAAACGCGTTTTTTTCGTTTCCGAGAGGCACGGCCGTGACTCTCGCTAAAGCACAACCGTGCCTCTCGCGGAAGCAAAGCCGTGACTCTCGCGAAAGGGAAAAAAACAAAAAATGCGTTTTTTTCATTTTCGAGAGGCACGGCCGTGACTCTCACGAAAGCACACCCGTGCCGCTCGCGGAAGCAAAACCGTGACTCTCGCGAAAGGGAAAAAAAGAAAACGCGTTTTTTCACGTAATTTTTTTTATTTTTTTATCAAAAAGCTAAGGAAGACCGGTAGAAAACCAAAACGTCGAAAAAACCAAAAAAAACCGTCTAAAAAGGCGAAAACGCGTGCGGAAAAATAAAATAAAATAAGATCCAGAGGGAGCGCCTAGAGCGCGACACGTGACGATTGGCTGAGAGCACGATAAGTGGCGCTGATTGTTACGAGGCTCCCGAAGGAGCGCTCGTTAACTAGTTGCTCTCTCAATAGTAGTTGCCCGTTAATCTAGCAAATAGGATTTGGGTGCTTGAGCAGGCCTGCTCCACATCAATGATCCACAAGATGAGCTAGTTCGGGTCAAGTGTCCAGGCACGTTTGGTAGACTCACCTATCGCCTGAGCCACTAAGCACTTCGCACTGGACGGTTTTTCGTAGGTATGTTCTTGTTTGGGACCTCGCTCTTCGCACCGAATAGTAGGGTTGCCGCATAGGGAGATAATGTCCTGGTGGGCCGGTCCATTGCAAGAGGCAGGAGCGAGAGACGTATGTGTACTGTAACCGGGGTCACTTTAGCAAAAAGAACTCTAAGAAAGTTATCACATTTAGAAAACTTGAACATTTATTAAAATGCAAAAGTATTCTAAATTTACAAATATTATTAGACTTATTTTCTTCAATTTTTTCAAATTTGCGACCATTTGTTGAAGATGCGAACACTATTACTCTCTTAGTCCTCTTTTTATTTTGCCAACGTCATGTCACAAATTTCCGAAAACAAATTCATTATGAGCATCGATCAACAAGAGAGACGAATTTAACCAAACATGTTAGGTGGGCAGCTCTTTCGGATCAAATGCTTGCTGGATTGGGTTCGCAATGCACGTGAGGTGCTGGGTTTGGGCCGTACAATGATTGATAGGCAAAGACGGCTAAATGTAGCATCGCTCGCTCCACCATCTTCAGTCTACGCGGAGTGGAGGACTGCTGTGCTACTGCTGCTGCGTGCTATCATCACTCCGTCAATGCTTCGTCCCGCCGTCGATGAGATACGCGGCTGAAAGATCGCCCGCCGGCGTCCAGAAGCCCAACACAGGGAGGTAAGCTCCATGTCAAGGCTACGGTTTCTGTGGAGTTTGTTTTTCTTCAGTGAATCACTTGATGGGTTCATGGCCGCTTTTTGCCACCAGCCCACCATCGTGTTCTTGCTTCTTCCAAGCTCGCGGCTGACCGCGTTATGTCTAGACGGATCCTTTCTTCTTTTCATTCTTTCTGGGAGTAGCTTCTAACTTTGCCAACTGGTCAAAACTTTCTTCTTCTACCTGTCGCGCAACCAATGGTTTTTTCTTTCTTCCTCGGATGAGATGTGATTTGGGGATTCCGAGATCCCGATTCGTAGAAAACCAGGATGATAAGCAAAAATCTTGGTTTGGTAGGATGAAATGGGCAAGGTTTTACTGATTTATTTTTCCCAAGGAATGAAACAACAAATACTTTGGAATTCAGTTAATAAGTAGAATGTTATGAGACCAGGGTCGTTAACAAATGTTTTTTTGTGAAGCCATTCATTAACCAAAGGTTACGAGCCAATATGTTATCCTGGATCTCGTTCTGATCTCTCAAACATATGCAGATCATAATGCAGCACTTAGTGTACATGATTAGTTACATATGCGAAATGATCATCTGATTTTGACCTCAGTGCAGGTTCAATGTGTTGGTGCATGTCGGCGGGGCCATCTATGTCGTGTACAAGCACATATACATGGGCGGCGGTGACAGGGCCTTGCTTCCATCATCCATCACCATTCTCGCCGTCGGTGTTGCCAAGTATGTGGAGAGGGTACTGGCGCTTTGGCAAGGCAACCTGGGCAACATCCGGAGCTCAAGCAAGAAGAAGAAGAAGAAGAAGAGGCAACGAAGGAGATACACCGATGGCTCGGGCTCCGCAAGCGGAACGGTGCTGGACAATGAGCAAGCCCTGATGGTTGCCCACGACATGTTCCCGTTCTGCCAGCGTGCAATGACCGATTCTTCTGTCAACATGGATTCATCTGACCTTGAAGCAACCAAAGTCATGTTCTCTTTTGGGTGGGAGAGTATGTGCAAGGTGGTGGAGATGGAGCTTTCTCTCATGTACGACATCCTCTACACCAAGGCAGCCATGGTCCACACCTGGGTCGGCTACTCGATCCGGCTTGGTTCACCGGTCGCCACCTTCACGGCGCTGGTTCTGTTTCTGCTGTACAGCAAAGACGGCCAGAGGAGAGCACTGATGCATGGCAGGAGCGCGGCTGCGGCACATGCCAAGGCCATCAAGGCGCTGTCCGAGTACCTGATGTTCCTCGTCGCCGTGCGCCGGCACATGCTACCGGGCCTTGTTCTTCGCAGCCTGTATGAAGTGACCTTCGATGCTTTGCAGGACATTGGGCGCAAACAGGCCGTCAGCAGCCGTTCGACGACGACCGGCAGGGAGAGGGAGGGGAAGCTTGCAAGGACTCTGCGTGACAAGATGGATGCAGATGGCGAGTGGGGTTTGGATCATGATAAAACCCGTCTCGTCTCCGACGGAGCAAATATTGCCATGGCGCTGCTAGAGGCCGATGAGTCGGAGATGCCGGAGGTGCTGGAGCTCGTCTTCAACGTGTGGGTGGACAAGCTGTTGTACGCGGGCACCCGATGCAGCCGGGAATCCCATGCCAGGCAGCTCAGCCGAGGGGGTGAGCTCACGACCGTCGTCTGGATTTTGGCACAACATGTTGGCCCGTTTCAGATCGGCCAATGCGTTCCAGATGATAAGAAACGAGATCTTCCTCCACCGTGCCCGCTTCCGGTACCCAAGGCCATGGAGGAACCTTATCCGCCACCGTTCATGATGTATCTTCCGCCGTCGACCGCACCGTGGCTACCGTCGCCGCAATACGTCGAACCACCCAAAAAGGAGGAACCTTGTCCGCCGCCGTTCATGTATCCTCCACCGTCGACTGCACCGTGGCCACCACTGCCGGAGAGTCCGCTGCCGCCACCACCGCCACCCATGGAGAGGCGTAGACGGTATGCTACGCTGTATCCAGTGGACTGAGTGATATCGATCAGTTTGTTTAGTGATCATATTTTTTTTTCCTTTTCGTTGAGGGGATCTCAACATCGTTGTTAAGTACAGAGAGAGACACATGACAATTTGAGAATCCGAGAAATCTGTTTCCACTCTCATTACAGTCAGCTGTGACGAGGCTAGTAATAAAGTCAAGGGGTTTTCAAGATCACTTGTGCTCTGCTCTGATATGTCAGTACCATACATACAACAAGTCCCTTAGGGCATCTCCAATGCCGGCTTGCAAACCGGACATCGGATCCATTCGTGAACACTCATAGGGGAGCCAGATCCAAAGCTAGCCGCATATTTGAACTAGACCAAACTCTAAACCTAGCCTAAACTACCGCCGGCGCCTATTCCCCATGTCCGCCAGGCCATGAACCCTAGAAAATGAAGCTCCACCTCCGCAGCCTGCAAGCGGCTAATCGGCCGACAATGACGAGCCCGCTAAGTTTGGCTTGAACGGGAGCGAAAGAGCGGTTGCCTTCCTGGGACCATGAGCGCCAGCGACCTCCCATGCTTTACTCATCCTTTCGATGTAGTGAGTGTTAGAATAAATCCGAGGCACTCCGTTGATCATCTGAGGACCAAGCAATCACACGAGCACGACACCGAGATTTGTTAACGAGGTTCACCGATATGGCTACATCCCCGGGGCTTGACTACGGGCGCTCCTCCCCGTGACACCGTCACAATACCGCACCCCGGCCACCCGGGCGCCGGCACACGCCGCCGGCTCCCCCTTGCGCGCCTGTGCTATTATGCTGGCATAGGTTACATCGTGTGTCTACCCCGCTATATATGAGAGGCCTAGGATACAAGTGTCCTATTAGGACACGACTCCATATCCTATATCTAAACACAATACAACTACAAGTCCAACTGTAACCTACCTTGTACACAATATTCGACACAACTCTAACAAACTCCACCTTGGCGAATATTCTCCACCATATTAAATTCGTCCATTGTCAAACTTCCATGTACATTGGACTTGAGCTTATCCCATGAGTACCGCTGCTACTCCAAAGACTCCATATGACTCCACCTGCAACTTGTAGTCCCTTCTTTTTTTTACCACAGTCAACGCTCGAGCAAAATTAAGTTCCTCTTTACTCTAGTCTGTGCTCCCAACTTTCAGAGTATCCGTCCAACGTCATCACACATTGATCAATGACCTGCGTGAAAGTGAACAACTCACATATTGGGTGTCACACATAAGAGTACCTGAACTCAACATCACCGCTCCTTTCTTGACCGCCTGTCTGAAACTTGAAGGAATTTCACCATTGCTTGTAGTCATTCCAAGTCAAATTCGCAGTTGTCTCACCACATGTATGACCACCAGAGCCCTGGCCCGTCTCCATGTCCCGTGCATACCGCACGCCTCGCCGCTATTACCGCGTAGAGCCTCCGTTGTCCCGGTCGAGTCTCAAGGGTCGCAAAACCCACACCACTCAACCCCCACTGCAGAGTACCACCGATCATCACCGACCGATGACGAGTTCCACGCTTTCATCAGACCACTGGGCTCCAGTCCGAACAACGTGTCCCTCGCTTTTTCCCGCTGAATAGGCTTCGACTCTCTAAGCTCTTATGCCGTAGCCCCTCAATCCAGCTCCACCTTCAACAAGACTCCATGGTAGATGACCAGTCCACCCCTGCGCCCCATCGACTTCAAGCTCCGTGTATACACCACCTTGAATCAATCCCGCGCCATAGTCTTGTCGAAGTCACACAAGCACTCACGCCCGTGTCGCGTGTTTCCACGCCCAGAATCGGTCACCATCAGCACCACGCTCCTATGTCGTCGTCGCCGATCCCACCACCGTCTTCTGTACCCACCGACTTGCGTCGATCCGTCAGACTGCCTAGCCCGACCCAGCCGAACTTATCCGACTGTATGACACACTCGAGGCTCCCAAATCGTCTTTCGCGAATTTCCATCCGTCACATGATAATTCCATCACCGCTGACTTGACTTCCTGCAACGCCTTCAAGCATCCCTGTTGCACCAATAAATTTTTCATCCTTGTCTGCCATAACCCAAGGTTTTCTGTCCCGTTGAACTTCTTCACCTCAAACCAGGTACCCATTGGTGCCATGGTTCTTCGTATAGCTGATCGTGTGAAAAATATCCTTAGCTCAATCCCCGATGCTGGCTATTGCTTTGCCCGTCTCCTGGTGTATTACCACGTGATTTTTCTTCACCAATTTGATTTGCTCCTGCCTCTCTGTGTCACATGAGGACTCGGTCCTCTTTTTGTCCAAAACAGATCTCGCCTCTCGTGTGTTGCACATCATATCAGCATCATGCCTGACCTCGCAGCTACACAAAGGCCTAGCCCATCAAGCATGCACACAACTAACCACCAGGGCCAGCTTGGCACGTCCTACGCCCATGCCCACAAGCCGCCCTGGCTTCGGTTCGCCCGCCTGCAGCCGTGCGCACCTGGGGCAGCCGCCCACGCACGGGGCTTCCGCAGCTCCCATCGATGGAACCAACCGACCTGCTGCCTGCCTGCCCGTGCGGCGCGCCGTCCCTTCATGCACGAGCTCCTGTACGCTCGCCCGATCAATCCGATCGCCACACGTCTCTACTGCCGCAACGCGCGTAACCTTCCGCTGATCCAATCTCATCGAGAACCACACCGGCCACCGCAGCCAGCTGCATCTCAAACTCGATACTTCCTCTAGCTCAACATGATCCGCCTTGATCTCAAACCTTGCTCATGATACCACTTGTTAGAATAAATCCGAGGCACTCCGTTGATCATCCGAGGACCAAGCAATCACACGAGCACGACACCGAGATTTGTTAACGAGATTCACCGATATGGCTACATCCCCAGGGCTTGACTACGGGCGCTCCTCCCCGTGACACCGTCACAATGCCACACCCCGGCCACCCGGGCGCCGGCACACGCCGCCGGCTCCCCCTTGCGCGCCTGTGCTATTATGCTGGCATAGGTTACATCGTATGTCTACCCCGCTATATATGAGAGGCCTAGGATACAAGTGTCCTATTAGGACACGACTCCATATCCTATATCTAAACACAATACAACTACAAGTCCAACTGTAACCTACCTTGTGCACAATATTCGACACAACTCTAATAGTGAGCACGGGCCTCGTTCATGGTGATGTCGGCATGGACCGGCGAGGAGGATGACGTTGGCTCGTCATCGGCCGCGTCCTCCATTGGGACGTCCGCAGGGCCGGCCTCCCGGCCTGCCAGTTGGCAGCAATGGCGGCGATCTCCGTCTTCTGCTCGGACAAGAGGATGTCCCAAATGGCTTTGGAGCTCGAGGAGGACATGGCGGACGTGGTGTGGGGAGGAGAAAGGGAGCGAAGAAGGATGGATGCGGCTATGGCCGGGGCTAGAGTTTAAATAGCGGCCGGATGGCAGGGCAAGCGGCGGGGTAATTAATGGTGGCAGGCAAAGGGACGAACGGGTGGCGCCGGAGTAGGTTCCTCGGCAACCACACATGTTTAATGTAGGAAGACGGAAAGATGGACGGTCGTTTGAATGCCGAGGAGTCGTGTGCACCGGAAAGTGGCGCGGGCGACGCTCTCAGCCGGTGCGTCGGTTCAATGCTGGAGTGACGTCAGAGGCGCGTCATGAACTCTTGATTTTTGTGCTCTTGATTAAACTGCCCAAATTAAATGCCTCCTAATATCAGTCCTTGGTATATAGGAGTATATACTTAATGTATGTACTTGTTCTGTACTGGTAACCCTACTCCTACTGTAACAAGTAGCAATGTAGTGTTAATTGATATGATATTTGATAGTCGTCTTCATAGCAGGTTAATTCTTCGTTTTGAAATATACTGATTCCTGCTTTTCACCTTATTTATGACTGTCTAGAAGTACTTATTCACGCACTTTGGTTAGCCTTTCTTGTAAATCTGTATTATACTGACATAAGCATTTTTCTATGATATTCTTCCTGGTTGTCTTGATATATACCAAATGCAGCCCTAAAAGCATACCCAGGCATATTTGACATATGCCCTTTGAAACCACTTTAGCCTGGTCTTAGTCAAATACAACAAGGCCACTGTCATCTATGAAACCGCTTAACCTCAGATAAGACCCCCAAGGTAGATGGTTTTACAATGTTGAAGGACAGGGCTGAGGGGGCCAAATCTAAACAAAACATTTTTATCTAATTTTCATCACCCCTACTGGCTGAAAGATCCTGCAAAAGTGTTTGTACAAAGGTGTTGAGATCAAATGGCTACTTCTTAATTTGTTTTCTGTACAAAATCCCGTGGTTTTCAAATGTCAACTTGCTTATGGTATACAGTTGACACTGGTATCAGATAAAATGCACACACTTGTAATCTTCTTGCACCACACTGGGATCAGGTTTTTGACAACAAGCTGTTTTGTTTTTATTTCCAACATTATACAGTAGACTGAGAAAGATATAATTAGGGAACATGTTGTAACGTGCTTATGGAAAATGCCCAACACGGCGCACTGTGGGATTGAGAGCAGTGCAGATAACAAAATGACTCAAAGCACAAGCCCAGACCCCTGAAGCTTCTGTTGGACGATGCGGTCTAACTTTTCGCCCATCTCGCGACTCATGTGGTTCACCCAGTCCCCTACTTCTCATTTCCTATAAAACGAGGAATTACCAAAATAAACTTTGTTTCTGTAGCTAGCACCCCCAACCTGCTTAGGCTGGTAAGCATCTCAAAAATGGAGAGTCTCGCCACCTCTTGAGCAACACCAGAGCTCTCCTCCTCTTTAGTCAGTGGGACGCCGAGGAATTTAGCTAACTTCCTCACAACTTGCACCGGATTTGAGGACGTATTTTATATACCGCAGCATCTGCAAAACTAGTCCACTCCAGCCAAGTTCATTATTGCATTGTAACCCGAGTGAGTGGTTGTAGGTTCTTAGACGATGATGTTCATTTCTGGTTATCTGTGTTCAATATCAAGCAGAACCCACCAAATTTCAGATGTTTTTTATTTTGTTTATTTTCTTTATTATGAGCTATGTTCAGGGCCGCTCCTGAGATTTTGGGGGCCCGGGGCGAGACTAAAACCCGGGGCCCTCAATGTAGAAATCATAACAATAAAAATTAATATACATATATACGAAATTTTACCAATAACATTTAAATGCGTCAAAATCAGTATATGTATCAAATAATTTATACATATTATGTAAAAATGTCCTAATCCATCATGTGTCAAGGATCTCTGATTCCTGTATCCTGCTAATGCTAGACTTGATGGTCTTACATCAGAAGCAAAAAACTTTTCGACATCTTTTGAACAAACTCCTGCTAATGCTAGACTTGAAGATCTTACATAGCAGATGCAAAAAGCTTTGTCAACACCTACTGAATAAACTAATCACTTTCAATCATGTTCCTTCCCATTGCTTAATTTCCTATGATAATGAGCATATGAAAAATGTCTTACTGCATCATCTAGATAGTATGCCATTTTTTTGCCCTCTCTCATAGGCCCTTTCTCGACCAAGATTACTCTTGCTTTATTATCAAGATCATCCCAGTTACTTTCATAAATACCAGCAGTATAAACTGGCTGTTCATCAACAATTGGTGGATTGTGCATGTACATCTGATGAATTACCTACATGCTCAGAGGCACTTACATTCTTATGGTTGATGTTGGTGTCAACATTTTCTTCTTGTTGAGAACTGAACTTCCATTAGTTGGTTGCCCTTCCTCAACTATCGCCAACTCTCTTAAAAAATTATGATTATTTTCACGCTGTCATTATACCAAGTCACAATGCTGAAAATAAATAATTTATCACTACAAGATGAATAATACTTTCTTCCAAATGACAGAATAAGACACAATGCTGAAAATAAATATATTTTTTGCATCAATAGACAATTGTTGAGCAGCGGCTATGTGCGGCTATTCATCTAGGAGACTAGGAATCTCAATATGACTAGAAGATTTACCTTGGATGGTCAAATCGTTCATGGACGTAGAGCAAATCAGGGTTGCGACGGCCCCAGAGAATTGATATTTGGCGGACGATCTGAATTAGGGAGGAAAATTGGATTTGGGAGAAAAAGGAAAAGGAGCGGCGAGCGCACAATTGCGTAGCGTCGGCGGCCGCTGGGAAATTAAGAATCACTGCGCGAAATGTGTGTGTGTTGGAATAGGAAGGGATGCATCAGTTCCTTTTTTTCGGCTGCACGTACTAACTAACGAATCGGAAGGATCAATCAGTTCCTTTTTTTTCGAGGTGTCCCTTCCTGGCTACTAGTACGTGCGTACGTTCCATCCTGCCGCGTGAGGCCCAGCCGTCCAGTTCATAGAAAAAATATATAATGACTGGAAATATGTTTGGCCATAGCCTACGTGTCCCTGGGGAGGGGCCCCTCGATTTG